>NC_083466.1:29493544-29666044 GCF_030014155.1 Tachysurus vachellii
AATATAAACAGTTATATATGTAATATAGACAACGATTTGTATGGATGTAACAGCAGTGTTACAAATCTGAATGAATATACATCTGATTAAATGTAAACAATAAATTTGTAATGTGCAAATATACATCCAAATATATCGTCGCTGTCGGGCGGAATCCTCGTATCTCCAAAACCGTTATTTTTCCGGAAATTAAAAAAAACACCGTAGCTTATCTGCAGTGCACAGGGTTTAGTCCGCGTTGCAGTGGATTGTCTTGCGCTAAATTCCTGTCCTCAGACGAGCACCAGAACTAGCGGGGGTCAAGATTTTTTTTTTCTTTGAGCCCAGTGTTTTGAAGACATTTACCTCAGAAGACGTGTTGATTCGTTGCGACTCTTCTTGAGGAGAAATATGCCGTGAAGCTCTCCCGCGGAGTGAGGAAGAGGTGGACAGTTGAAGTGTCCAATGGAGTTATGAGATTTGTGTTCAAGCTATTTTCAAGACTTTAGATTGGTTAATAACTTGTAAAAATAACAGACCCACGTGGGGACTGACCAATAGCATCGATATGTGAAAAAATATGAAATTGACCAAACTTGGACATACGAGGTTTCCGCCCGACAGCGACAATATGTAAACATTCTGAGTTCTTAGTATGAAGGCATTTGTAAGGTGCAAGACAGATAGCATCAGTATGACAGTAGTGCAACGGTGTCAGATACATACAGAGAGTATGAAGTGTCTTGTGTGCCATGAAGAAGTGTGGAGTGAGTTGTAGATTTGTAGTTTAGGAGTAGGTGGGAGACGGGGGTAACGGTTGCTGGTGATGAGGCCCACTGCAGTCATGTTGTCAGCAAACTTGATGTGGTTGGTACTGTAACTGCTTACACAATCATGGGTCAACTGGGTGAAGCAAAGCAGGCTGAGCACGCACCCTTATGATGCCCCTGCGCTTAGTGTGGCGATCTTAGATCTTTTTCCCACCGACCCGTACATTTTGTGGTCTCGCTGATAAGAAGTCCAGTACCCGGTTACAGAGAAGGGAGCTGGGGGATGATTGTGTTAAATACTGAGCTAAAATACAAGAACAGCATTCGCACATAGGATTCTTTGGAATACAGGTTGGATGGAGAGCGGCTGAGGCGGCATCCTCCGTGGACTTGTTGGTTCTGCAAACTGGAAAGGGTCATGGGTGGGGGGAAGACTGTATATTATGTGTTGCATGACCAGTCGCTCGAAGCACTTCATTATGATGGGGGTCAGTGCAATGGCCCGGTTGTCATTGTGGCTGCATGGGTGCGGCCTCTTTAGGACTGGAATTATTGCGGTGGCCTTGAAACACTTGGGGACGACTGTTTGACTCAGCAAGATGTTGAGTTCATTGAGTTCTTTAGCACAACCGACTAGGTATGCTGTCTGGTCTGGCTGCCTTGCATGGGTTGATCCTCAAGAGGATCTTTTCTATGCTGACTTGGGGTCAGACAAATAGCCTGCTCTTGTGGAAAAGGTGTGGTCTTCTGTGCCTGTTTGCTGTTTTGGGTCTCAAAGAATTTGTTGAGGCTGTTAAGTAGAGATATTTCACTGTCATATCCGTCATGTCCGTGGTAGGGGTTTAAAATTTGTTAGAGTTCGGATGCCGTGCCAGAGACTGCCTTGTGTCTCTGGTTTTGCTGAAATGTCCAGATATTTTATTGCTGTATTGTTGTTTTGCTTCCCTGATGCCACGGGACAAGTTGGATCTTGCTGTTGCTAGGCCGGCAGTATCACTGTAAAGGCTGCGTCCCTAGCCCTCAGAAGCCTGTGCGCTTCTCCTGGTTTCTGGTTTACCCGAATAGTGATGGTTTTCCTGTGTGAGACATCATCAGTGCATTTTGAGATGTAACCAGAAACAGCCTCAGTATATTCCTCAGTGTCTGTGTGGTCGATGTAAGTTGATGCTTTCTTGGAGATGTCCCAGTCTGTTGTGTCAAAGCAGTCTTTATGGGCAGACTGTGTCCCCAATGTCCACACACATACTTTCATTGTGGTTGGTCTGGTGACTCACCTTCTGTCTGAGGTCTGAGCATTATGATGATGTGGTCAGAGAGTCTGAGGTGGGGTAGGGGAGGTGCTTTGTATGCTTCTGTGCTGTTTGTATGTGCCAAGTCCAATGTATTATTGCCCCTTGTGGGAAAATCTATGTGCTGATGAAGTTTTGGTTAAAAAAAAAAAAAAAAAAAAAAAAAAAAAAAAAAGACTGAAGTCCCCAGCAGTGATGAAAAATCTGTAAGGTTTGCTGCCTGCCTGTATAAGGTTTGCTCCCTGCCTGTATAGGGTTTGCTCCCTGCCTGTATAAGGTTTGCTGCCTGCCTGTATAAGGTTTGCTCCCTGCCTGTATAGGGTTTGCTGCCTGCCTGTATAAGGTTTGCTGCCTGCCTGTATAGGGTTTGCTGCCTGCCTGTATAAGGTTTGCTGCCTGCCTGTATAGGGTTTGCTGCCTGCCTGTATAGGGTTTGCTGCCTGCCTGTATAAGGTTTGCTGCCTGCCTGTATAAGGTTTGCTGCCTGCCTGTATAGGGTTTGCTGCCTGCCTGTATAGGGTTTGCTGCCTGCCTGTATAGGGTTTGCTGCCTTAGTGAACTGATGTAACTTCGGGATGTAAACAGCGACGAGTAAAATCACTGTAAATTCCTTCGGTAGGTAGAAGGGTCGGCACCTGATGATAATGAACAGTGTTTACAAACACCGGCATTTTGGTACCAAGCATCGCTGATATAAACACAAACACCCCCACAGCGAGTCGTACCTCCCTCAATACAGACTCTGTCAGCAGAGATAGCCCAGCTATCTGGATAACGGAGTCCGGTATGTTGTCAATTATCCACATGTCTGTGAAGATGAAAGCACAGCATTCTTTCATTCTCACAGATCTTTTAAGTTGTATATGGTTAAGTTGTATTTTATTATCCAGTGATCTGACATTTGCTAGAATGAGGGATGATATCATGGGTCTGTGTGGGTTAGCTGCTAGCCTAGCCCAGATGCCTCCTTGTTTGCCTCGCTTTTGCTATTTCTCACAGCGCTTTCGACACCTCCTCTCTGGGTGAGGTGTAGCAGGCGAGGTTGGTGCTTTGATCGGCTGGCGGAATATGCCAAGGGCCTGAAGTTTTTAGATACTGTGTTGTCCATGATGTGGTTTGTTGTCCTTGTTTCAATATCTAAAAGGAAATGGCAACTGTATCTTACGTTAAACAAAGATGATTGCGAACAATGCAAACGTGTCCGTGAACGAAAAAGCAATTGAAAATGCACAATTGAACTGATGTCTGAGAGAAAGGGGTTGCTGCTTCCGTTCGTGCCACCATCTTTTAATTAAATGTGTGTGTGTGTGTGTGTGTGTGTATCCAGCATTGTGATTTGTGAAATTAAAGACCATGAAAGAAAGATAACTCAAATATAAAAACAAAATGCATATTAATGTTAATGAGTTCTTCTGCCCTCACGTTCAAACCTCTTTTCTTTCCCAGGAGGCTGTTTGGCAAAAACTCACCCCAACAGATCCGAAGAGTTACAAAGGTAGGAAACTGTGGAGGAGATGGTCATGAGCACCAGTGAAGTGTAACAACGTTATCAGGATGTGGGCGTGGCTTGGGATTTAGAAGCCACACCCACTAGCCATTTAGCCATTTTAATCGAGAGAATTAATATAAACCTGAGTTGTTATAAAAAATTAAACAACATCTTCTGACCAATCAGAGGGCAGAATTCGGAATTCCTCAACACTGTGGTTCAGGTGTGGTGTTTTATTTTGCAAGGCACACACACACACACACGCACACAGGGTGTAACTGTGGTCTGAAAAGTGCTGGTGATGTTCAAGTCTTCAGCAGCGTTCAGCGAGTACAAAATGATGGACAGTTTGCATTGAAATGTAGTTTGTGTTGTTCTTGTCACATGCACTGCGTTAAGGGGAAGTGGATGAGGGACCATTAACAACAGGATCAGGACACTTCCTATATCTACTCGTGATCTGTTACGGCTGAGTGAAGGGAGGAGATGAGGTGTGAGTCAGAGAACTGCGATACTGACATATAACACTGTTTCACACACACACACACACACATACACACACACACACACACACACACACACACACACACACACACACATACAATACACACTCACCATGAACGTGACCGCAATGATCTAAAGGCATAGAATTCAGTGTTTCATCATGATCTATGCTTTAAAACACACACACCCTCACACACACACACTCTCTCTCACACACACACACTCACAGGAGAGCATGATTCAGCTGTGTGAATGTAACAGTGAGAGAACCTGGAAAAGAGAAGAGAAATACAGTAGGAGAGAGACTAGAGAGCGATAGAAGCACTACTATGATTGTGAAAGAGAGATAGTGAAAGAAATTTGGAAAGATGGAGTGACAGACAGAGGCTTAGCATAATAGATGCAGAGAGGAAGATGGAAAGCGTGAGCAGGAGTAAGTGAGAAAAACAAGATAGACATTAAAAGAAAGAGATGGCGGGGGAAAAGGGTAAGAGTCCAAGTATTGAAATAGGAGAGTGAGGAGTGAAAAATGGATAGAAAAAATGGGAAGGAGGACAGAGGAGAGAGAGGGAGACAGTGGGGAAATAGGGTACTGATTGATTGTACCAGAGACAGGAAACAAGGTTAGGAAGGGAGAGAGAAAGAGAATGAGAGAGAGAGAGAGAGAGAGAGATGGACGAACTGAGGGAACGGGGAAGACTGTAAAAGAATAAAAGTGTAGGAGGAGAGAGTGATAGGAGCTGAGAGAGAGATATGAACAGAGAGAGAGAGAACAACAGAAGCAGAGGGAGAAACAGGGCAAGGGAGAGATGGACGAAGAGAGCAGGAAAGGCAGTGATACAAAGTGGGAGAGAGAGAGAGAGAGAGAGAGAGAGATGCAGTATGATGTCAGCGAGGGTGTGTCCTGTCCTCTTGCCACACGTCATCGTCCTCTACTTTGTCCTGAGTGTGTGTGTGAGTGAGTGCGAAACTGAGACGTGTGCTTTTATAGGTGTGTGTGTGTGTGTCAGGTGTGTGTGTGTGTGTTTGTTTGTGTGTGTGTGTGTGTGTGTGAGTGTTTGGAAGACATGGATCATGATGGATTATGGGTTATGAAACACTGAGTTCTATGCTTCTAGATCATCACTATCGCGTTCATGGTGAGTGTGTATTGTGTGTGTGTAGTGTGTGTGTGTGTGCGTGTGCGCGCTTGTGTGTGTGTGCACATGCTAGTAACTCCAGCTGGGGTTTATGCATTACCCATAATGCAACAGAGCGGAGTGTTAGGAGGCAGACTTGTGACTGGTGTGTGACATCAGATCATGTTTATTAATGTGAAGCAGTTAACAGTTAACATTCTGTGTGTGTGTGTGTGTGTGTGTGTGTGTGTGTGGTCCTACTAGTCCAGCAATTACAGTAGTTTCTCCCAGCACAGGAAGTGAATCCGTTGGCTTTAAATCATTTTCCTGTGTATAAACAAGACAGTTGATTCCGTTTGAAGTTTTTTGCTAACGGACATGCTAACAGTGCTGACTAGCGATAGAGATATCCTACAGATGTGTACATGGCTTAGGTGTCTGTTATTGGATAAAGTTATACCGTGAAAATAATAAACAGTAAGTTAAACCACACGAGGTGTTTATTAATATTTAAATGGAAGCAGTCTTCAGTGTCAGCGCTTTGTAACGAGTTTACAATTCCGTCTGTTTACACATTAAATGTAACTGTAATTGGATAATAAGTTTTGAGCACTTCTTCAAGTATAAATAAAAACTTGTGATTGTAATTTCTGTGGTGTAAGAGGATTAAGACTTAAAGTTATGTTATTACGTAGTTATTACTTGCTAACCGCCTCTTACTGGACATAATCTGAATTGGTGAATACTTCTGATGTATTGTGTTTAAAAGGTATTTGAAAATGAATATGCTGCTGGAGTTCTTCAGGAAAATTTTAGGCACTTCCTTCATATTGTAGATAGTTTGTTAGCATGCTTTTGGTCACTGTGTGTGTTTGTGTGTGTGTGTGTGTGTGTGTGTGTGTGTGTGTGTGTGTGTGTGGTATTCCATTATTAACCATATTATATAATAGAAACCAGCAGAACACACCTCACCTTTCCACAATGACTCTCTCTCTCTCTCTCTCTCTCTCTCTCTCTATCTCTCTCTCTCTGTCAGAATGCTGACAGTTCTTACTGTGGCACCCATTTCACTCCTCACTGTTTAAATCCTCTGACACACAAAGCAGCAAAGCAGGTTCAGTTTCATTTCTGAATCGAGCCAGTTAACTTGACGTCACACTGGACCTCCTGGTTGTTCGTCTCTGATTTCATTTGTTTGTGTTTCTCTTGTACTATGATTGTTTCTCTGGGAAATTTAACACAGAAAGTATTGAAATTTGTTAGGCTGTATTGTGCTCATCCGAGAGATCTGGCTCATAGCATGGTACAGTTACAAATACAGTTCATCTACAGTACAGTTACAGATTCAACACTGCAGTACAGTTATACTGCATGTACAGTTACAGATTGACAGACAGGAAGAGGCAGAGAGATGGACAGGAAGAGGGAAAGAGACGGACAGTAAGAGGGAGAGACATTAGAGTGCAGTTACTTCAGTACAGTTACAGATTTAACACTACAGTACAGTTAAACTACAGTATAGTAAGGAATTCAACACTAGTGTACGGTTACACTACAGCACATTTATGTATTCAACACTACAGTACAGTTACGGATACAACATTACAGTGAAGTTACACTGTAGTACATTTACACTACAGTACAGTTATGCATTCAACACTGCAGTACAGTTACACTAGTGTACAGTACAGTTACACTGCAGTACAGTTACACTAGTGTACAGTACAGTTACACTGCAGTACAGTTACACTGCAGTACAGTTACACTAGTGTACAGTACAGTTACACTGCAGTACAGTTATACTGCATGTACAGTTACAGATTGACAGACAGGAAGAGGCAGAGAGACGGACAGGAAGAGGGAAAGAGACGGACAGTAAGAGGGAGAGACATTAGAGTGCAGTTACTTCAGTACAGTTACAGATTTAACACTACAGTACAGTTAAACTACAGTATAGTAAGGAATTCAACACTAGTGTACGGTTACACTACAGCACATTTATGTATTCAACACTACAGTACAGTTACGGATACAACATTACAGTGAAGTTACACTGTAGTACATTTACACTACAGTACAGTTATGGATTCAACACTGCAGTACAGTTACACTAGTGTACAGTACAGTTACACTGCAGTACAGTTACACTAGTGTACAGTACAGTTACACTGCAGTACAGTTACACTAGTGTACAGTACATTTACACTACAGTACAGTTATGGATTCAACACTGCAGTACAGTTACACTAGTGTACAGTACAGTTACACTGCAGTACAGTTACACTAGTGTACAGTACAGTTACACTGCAGTACAGTTACAGTGCTGTACAGTTATGGATTCAACACTGCAGTACAGTTACACTAGTGTACAGTACAATTGCATTACAGTACAGTTACACTGCAGTACAGTTACACTACAGTACAGTAACGGATTCAACACTACAGTACAGTTACACTACAGTACAATAACGGATTCAACACTAGAGTACAGTTACACTAGTGTACAGTACAGTTACACTCCAGTACAGTTACGGATTCAACACTACAGTACAGTTACACTGCAGTAGAGTTACACTGCAGTACAGTTACGGATTCAACACTGCAGTACAGTTACACTGCAGTACAGTTACGGATTCAACACTGCAGTACAGTTACACTGCAGTACAGTTATGGATTCAACACTGCAGTACAATTACACTACAGTACAGTTACGGATTCAACACTGCAGTACAGTTACACTACAGTACAGTAACGGATTCAACACTACAGTACAGTTACACTAGTGTACAGTACAGTTACATTACAGTACAGTTACACTGCAGTACAGTTACAGATTCAACACTGCAGTACAGTTACACTGCTGTACAGTAATGGATTCAACACTACAGTACAGTTACACTAGTGTACAGTACAGTTACACTGCAGTACAGTTACACTGCTGTACAGTTACAGATTCAACACTGCAGTACAGTTACACTGCAGTACAGTTACACTGCAGTACATTTACATTTACATTTACAGCATTTAGCAGACACCCTTATCCAGAGTGACTTACAACTGAGCAACTGAGGGTTAAGGGCCTTGCTCAGGGGCCCAGCAGTGGCAGCTTGGTGGACCTGGGGTTCGAACCCATGACCTTCCGATCAGTAGCCCAACACCTTACCCACTGAGCTACCACATCCCACACAGTACAGTTACGGATTCAACACTACAGTTATACTGCAGTACAGTTACAGTGCTGTACAGTTATGCATTCAACACTGCAGTACATTTACACTACAGTACAGTAACATATTCAACATTCGAGTACAGTTAGACTAGTGTACAGTTACATTACAGTACAGTTACACTGCTGTACAGTTATGGATTAAACACTACAGTACCGTTACACTACAGTACAGTTACACTGCAGTACAGTTACACTGCAGTACTGTACAGTTACGGATTCAACACTACAGTACAGTTACACTGTTGTACAGTATTGGATTCAACAGTAGAGTACAGTTACACTAGTGTACAGTACAATTATATTACAGTACAGTTACACTGCAGTACAGTTACACTGCAGTACAGTTACGGATTCAACACTGCAGTACAGTTACACTACAGTACAGTAACAGATTCAACACTACAGTACAGTTGCACTGCAGAACAGTTACACTACAGTACAGTTACTGATTCAACACTACAGTACAGTTACACTGCAGTACAGTAACAGATTCAACACTACAGTACAGTTACACTGCTGTACAGTTATGGATTAAACACTACAGTACCGTTACACTACAGTACAGTTACACTGCAGTACAGTTACACTGCAGTACTGTACAGTTACGGATTCAACACTACAGTACAGTTACACTGCTGTACAGTATTGGATTCAACAGTAGAGTACAGTTACACTAGTGTACAGTACAATTATATTACAGTACAGTTACACTGCAGTACAGTTACACTGCAGTACAGTTACGGATTCAACACTGCAGTACAGTTACACTACAGTACAGTAACAGATTCAACACTAGAGTACAGTTGCACTGCAGAACAGTTACACTACAGTACAGTTACTGATTCAACACTACAGTACAGTTACACTGCAGTACAGTAACAGATTCAACACTACAGTACAGTTACACTGCAGTACAGTTACTGATTCAACACTACAGTACAGTTACACTGCAGTACAGTATTGGATTCAACAGTAGAGTACAGTTACACTAGTGTACAGTACAATTATATTACAGTACAGTTACACTGCAGTACAGTTACACTGCAGTACAGTTACGGATTCAACACTACAGTACAGTTACACTACAGAACAGTAACAGATTCAACACTAGAGTACAGTTACACTAGTGTACAGTACAGTTACACTGCAGTACAGTTAACACTACATTCAACACTACAGTACAGTTACACTGCAGTACAGTTACACTACAGTACAGTAACGGATTCAACACTAGAGTACGGTTACACTGCAGTACAGTAACGGATTCAACACTACAGTACAGTTACACTAGTGTACAGTACAGTTACACTACAGTACAGTAACGGATTCAACACTACATTACAGTAACACTGCAGTACAGTTACGGATTCAACACTGCAGTACAGTTACACTACAGTACAGTTACACTGCAGTACAGTTACACTACAGTACAGTTACACTAAAGTACAGTTACACTACAGTATAGTAACGGAATCAACACTACATTACAGTTACACTGCAGTAGTTACAGATTCAACACTGCAGTACAGTTACACTGCAGTACAGTTACACTACAGTACAGTTACTGATTCAACACTGCAGTACAGTTACACTACAGTACAGTTACTGATTCAACACTACAGTACAGTTACACTACAGTACAGTTAAACTGCAGTACAGTTACTGAGTACAGTTGTACACAACACTACACTAGTGTCTAGCTGTACTCCAGTAACAGATTCAACACTACAGTACAGTTACACTGTGGTACAGTTACGGATTCAACACTGCAGTACTGCTACAGATTTAACACTACAGTACAGTTACACTAAAGTACAGTATCACTGCAGCACAGTTACAGATTCAACACTACAGTACAGTTACACTAAAGTACAGTATCACTGCAGCATAGTTACAGATTCAACACTGCAGCACAGTGACACTGCAGTACAGTTACACTGCAGTACAGTTACAGATTCAACACTGCGGTACAGTTACACTGCAGTGCAGTTACAGATTCAACACTGCAGTACAGTTACACTGCAGTACAGTTACAGATTCAACACTGCAGCACAGTTACAGATTTAATACTACAGTACAGTTACACTAAAGTACAGTAACACTGCAGTACAGTTACAGATTCAACACTACAGTACAGTTACACTAAAGTACAGTGACACTGCAGTACAGTTACAGATTCAACACTACAGTACAGTTACACTAAAGTACAGTATCACTGCAGCACAGTTACAGATTCAACACTGCAGCACAGTGACACTGCAGTACAGTTACACTGCAGTACAGTTACAGATTCAACACTGCAGTACAGTTACACTGCAGTACAGTTACAGATTCAACACTGCAGCACAGTTACAGATTTAATACTACAGTACAGTTACACTAAAGTACAGTAACACTGCAGTACAGTTACAGATTCAACACTGCAGCACAGTTACAGATTTAACACTGCAGTAAATTTACACCATTGTACAGTAACATATTTAACATTACAGTACAGTTACACTGCAGTACAGTTACAGATTCAACACTGCAGTACAGTTACACTGCAGTACAGTTACAGATTCAACACTGCAGCACAGTTACAGATTTAACACTACAGTATAGTTACACTGCAGTACAGTAACACTGCAGTAAATTTACACCATTGTACAGTAACATATTTAACATTACAGTACAGTTACACTGCAGTACAGTCACAGATTCAACACTGCAGTACAGTTACACTGCAGTACAGTCACAGATTCAACACTGCAGTACAGTTACACTGCAGTACAGTTACAGATTCAACACTGCAGTACAGTTACAGATTCAACACTGCAGTACAGTTACACTGCAGTACAGTTACTGATTCAATCATGATCATTTCATGTGACATGTAGTGTTAAGTCCAGCACCACAATGGAATGTCATCAGAGGTTTATATTTAACAAATAAATATGACATTGCTGACTTCAAGGGTCATGTAAAAGGGTCATGTCAGAAACACTGAAGTTACTCACTGTACCTTCATTGCTAGCATTAGAGAAAGACATCCTGAGGTCAGCCTAATTGATGTGTGTCTGTATGTGTGTGTATGTGTGTGTGTGTGTGTGTGTATGTATGTGTGTGTGTGTGTATGTATGTGTGTGTTTGTGTGTGTGTTTTTCTAGCTAAATTTCCATTGCTGATAAGCATCTGAAACTCCAGCCTGCCTCTGAATTATTTACAATGAAGTGAAACACAATATAGAGGAGCTTAAACGCTGTGTCCTTACATACACTGGGAACTGGGGCAGCCGTGTGTGTCTGTGTGTCTGTGTTTGTGTGTCTGTGTGTGTGTGAGAGGTTTTTATCAGGTTGTCAATTTAACCTCGTACTCCTGAATAATTTGAATAATGCAGTACACCCACATACACTGTGATCAGGAATTCAGCCTAAACATTAATCTGCTGTGACTGTTACGCTCCTACCGTCATATCTAGGTTACATAAGTGTTTATAAATGCTATTTAGTTAACATGTACAGCTACATGGCACATTATAAATGATATATGAATCACATATAGAGTGAAATGTAGGATCTGGGATGTGGTAGTTAAGGTGTTCGACTACTGATCGGTAGGTCATTGGTTCGAATCCCAGGTCCACCAAGCTGCCACTGCTGGGCCCCTGAGCAAGGCCCTTAACCCTCAATTGCTCTGGTGTATAAACTGAAATAAAAATGTAAGTCACTCTGGATAAGAGTGTCTGCTAAATGCTGTAAATGTAAATGTAATAGACGCAATGTGCATGGCAAACGAAGTCACTGTGAAGTTACACCAGGTGCTGTATGTGCTATGTACGGGGTTATAGATGTTCTAGTGATGACATAGAGACAAATAAGGTGCTATAGATACCATATGAACAGATGTAGTGTGATAAGGTGTTGTCAGTGCTGTATGTACTATATCTTGAGCTATATTTATTATACCTAACATGAAAAGATGTGATGTTATAAAGTGTTGTCAGTTTTATATGGATTCTATCCAGGGCTGAAAATTATGTTGTTATATATAGGTTTGTAAGATGTTATAAAGTCTGTATGAACTGCAGATGCAACAAGGATAAGAATGTATGGATGCTATGGCTCAAATCATGGTCCATGTGAGGTACTTTAGATGCTGTATAGTATCAATTGCTATAAGTTCTATATAAGGCATCATTAGGGGTTATAAATTCCATATGAACTATGATGCTTTAAGGAGCTGTCAGTCCTATATGGGTTATGTCTCTAAATACTAAAAGACATTACCTTAATCATATAAAGATTCACAAGGCATTATAAAGGCCATATGAATTATACAGATGTCATGATATTAGTGTTACTATATGTATTATATCGTCGCTGTCAGACAGAATCCTTGTATCTCCAAAACCGTTATTTTTCAGGACATTAAAAAAACGCCGTACCTTATCTGCAGTACACAGGGTTTAGTCCGCGTTACAGTGGATTGTCTTGCGCTAAATTCCTGTCCTCAGACGAGCACCAGAACTAGCGGGGGTCAAGATTTTTTTTTCTTTGAGCCCAGTGTTTTGAAGACATTTACCTCAGAAGACGTGTTGATTCGTTGCGACTCTTCTTGAGGAGAAATATGCCGTGAAGCTCTCCCGCGGAGTGAGGAAGAGGTGGACAGTTGAAGTGTCCAATGGAGTTATGAGATTTGTGTTCAAGCTATTTTCAAGACTTTAGATTGGTTAATAACTTGTAAAAATAACAGACCCACGTGGGGACTGACCAATAGCATCCATATGTGAAAAAATATGAAATTGACCAAATTTGGACATACGAGGTTTCCGCCCGACAGCGACGATATCTACAGTAGCATAGTGTATATCAGATGTTATGTGGAGTGTATAAGGTGTTATAGATGCTCTATGGATCATACAGTGTATAAGATCACCTGTGTGTGTGTGTGTGTTTCAGGAAAATGAAAAGGCCGGTGGTTCTGCATCTCCCAGACAGAGTGTGAGGAAACATCTGGAGTTTGAGCCTCTCTCCACCACCGCGCTCATACTGGAGCACCGGCCTGCGTGAGTTCTGCATCTCCAGAATGCTTTGCAGCAAAATATCACCTTCTCCACTGACCAATCACAGTCCACCATTTTATCACTCTATCAACAGACCAATCACAATCTGCCGATTTATCTCCTTCAACCAATCACAGTCCACTCCATCGACTAATCACAATCAGCCGTTGTATCACATTGTAGTTATATCAGTAGTAAGAACTCATAGTTCTTCAGCGTGACTGTACTGTTCCAATAGTATTGGCACCAACAAAATAATTCCTGTGTGTGACAGGAATCTCCCAGCAAAGCCAGCAGAAGAAGCTCAGAAACACAGACAGCAGTATGAAGAGATGGTGGCCCATGCCAAGAAACGAGGTGAGTGAGTGAGTGTGCGTGAGTACATACGTGTGTGTGAGTATGTGTGTGAGTGTATGTGTGTTACGAATCTGTTACACTTCTCTCATTTTGTGTGTGTGTGTGTCTTTGTGTGTTTTTGTGTGTCTGTGTGTGTGTGTGTGTGTATGTGTGTGTGTGTGTGTGTGTGTGCGCGTGCAGAGATGAAAGAGGCTCAGAAGAGAAGGAGGCAGTTCGAGGAGAGAGTGCGATTAGAGGAGAGCATCGGCAATGCAGCGCACACCTGGAGTCAAGAAATCCTGCCCAACTGGCAGAGCATGTATATACACACACAGACACACTGACACACACACCCTGACACACACACAGACACACCGACACACACAGGCACACTGAATTTAAGGAAGTTCTATTTGGATTTTGCAAGTACTATAGGGATTATGAGTCTGTAATCTCTCTCTCTCTCTCTCTCTCTCTCTCTCTCTCTCAGGCACAGCTCTAAGAGAACGAGGGATTTGTGGTGGCAGGGAATTCCCCCGAGTGTGAGAGGACGAGTGTGGAGCCTCGCTATTGGCAATGAGCTCAACATCACACATGGTGCGTGTGTGTGCGTGTGTGTGTGTGTGTGTGTGTGTACTTATAGTAATGGATGTAGGTTTGTTCATATATATACATATATAGAGATTTGTTTTAAGCTCAGATTCTTCATTTCTCCATGTGCTTTATGATTGCACAAAAAAAAACAATCAAACCTGTAACGAAAAGTTTGCTTCTGCACAAATGTTTATTTAGCACTGAAAAGAAAAGGAAGAAAAAAACACATCACAGTATCACACACTACTTATATTAAATCATGTTTTATTCTCCTCTCCTTCTCATCAGTGTAAACATTTACAACTCAATAGTTTTAAGCTGTTGTTCAACCTTAGTGCTAGAAATTCAAATGAAATGTTACATGTTTTTACAAACAACCTTTTACACAATTCCACCTCCTCCTAACACACTGTAAATTGTCGTTTTATTGTTATTATGCATTGGTTTTTATTTGATTATAAAAAAAATTCCATAAAAATTTGAGCGTGTTCCTATGATTCACCAGCAGAGGGCGATTAAATCTCTCGATTCATCTCTTCAGCACTTTCTCTTTTTATTCATCCTTTTCTTTGGTTTCTGTCCATGACACTGGATTATATATATTTTTTATTCTATTTGTTAATGAAACAATTTTGTACCAAATTCTTAATAGTTATCTAAATTAGTTTTATAGACTGTAGAAAGATTTACGTGTGTGTGTGCGTGTGTGTGTTGTGCAGAGCTGTATGATATCTGTTTGGCGAGAGCGAAGGTGAAATGGAGCGCTTCACCTTCCTCGATCAGCAGAGCGGAAAGCAACACAGCAGGAGGTGTGTATCGTTCTGCGTTCTGATTGGTCATCTGGTGTAATTATCTCTAACGAAGAATTCATAACAGCGTTACGCTATCGTTTCTATAGCAACAGCTCATTCCCAGCAGAGGAAACGAACCCATTCAGGAGCAAGTTTCATTTGGCAAACAATACAGAAGGTGATGTGGTCTCAGAAAGATCAATCTTTTTTGTTTTAGATGCAGGTTTGTCTCATGCCGACCGCGAGGCCAGTTTAGAGCTGATCAAGCTGGACATTTCCAGAACTTTCCCCAGCCTCTGCATATTCCAGCAGGTGAGCTCTAACTTCTGTTAAAATGTATTACTCAGTCTATTTATTTTTGACCTGCATTCTTGTCTGCATGGATATACATTTTTTAATATGTTTAATTATCTGTTCTGTGACTTTAACAAAGGTTAAAGGGGACAGTTTTGCGCTGTAGTGTAACATTTTGTCGTAGAAATGTACGACGTACGAGTAGATCCGCTGGTCTGTAAACGAGCATCATCAGCCTCAGGAGGCCCCGCCCACATCGGAAGACCGGCTGCTGTATGTGTATCCTATAGAAAGGAGCAGGAGCACTTTAATGGTGCATCTCACAGCTTTAGGAAGGTTTGATTAGACAGAGCACACAAGACGTTCTTCTGTCCTGAAGATGATGACAGTGGAGACTCCTTCCTGAGTCAGTGTTTACCTTGACTGTATAGAGTGTAGTGTTCACACACACACACACACACACACAGGAACAGAAGAGGTACTGTATGTGCAGGTAGAATAAATGTAGTACAATTTGTGTGTGTGCAGTAGAGTGACAGTGATGGTGTGTGTCATTATTGGAAGTGTGTGTGTGTGTGTGTGCAGTGGGTGGAGGGTGTTTCTGCTCAGCATGTGTGAAGAGGGGAAGCACAGGCTTGGGTGTTGGAGCCGGAGATCACACTGATATGGGGTCGATGATGCGCTCAGGGGCCTTCATTGTTCTCTGTAGGAGCTTGAGATGTTTTAATACACTCTCCCTGGTGCTACTATAGAAAAAGGTTCAGGGATGAAATCTTGGTTTTCAAGAAATAAGCGTCACGTTCACCGTGTCGGTGTTGTAGAAAATAAGATCCCATTTTTCAACCAATCAGAAGCCAGAACTCTGCAGCAGTGAGGTGTAGAAGCAGGTAAATATCTTGATGACAAATGGTGTTGTTTTGTCCTTACAACAGGGAGGGCCTTATCATGATGTGCTGCACAGCATTCTGGGAGCTTACACGTGTTACCGGCCTGATGTGGGATATGTACGTTACTGCAGCACACACACACACACACACACACACACATCATAAATGAATCACTCTGTTTTTCTGTGATAAGCGATAAACAAACATCTACTTTGTGTGTGTGTGTGTGTGTGTGTGTGTGTAGGTACAGGGGATGTCGTTCATCGCTGCAGTGTTGATCTTGAACATGAACACTGCAGACGCCTTCATCGCCTTTGCCAACCTGCTGAACAAACCATGTCAGATGGCCTTCTATAGAGTGGACCATAGCCTTGTGAGTCTTTCTCCTTACCAGAGGAGGATGTGTTAGTGGTAGTGTGTCAGTGGTAGCAGCGGTGTCTGATTTAGCTGTGCCCTGAAGGATTCATTTACTATCAACACACACACACACACACACACACATGTTTGGAGAAAATCAGAATCTTTTGTAAAGCTGCTGAGTTCAGAAACTTTATGTTTACAGCATTTGTTAAGGGCCTTGCTCAGGGGCCCAGCAGTGGCAGCTTAGTGGACGTGGGATTTCATCTCATGACCTTCCAATCAGTTATCTAACACCTTAACCTAAGCTACCACATCCCTATATACTGATAGTATATGAGATGTGTGACTTTCAGTCATTTATTATGAGAGGCGAAGTTCTTGGTAAATACCTAAACTCCTCATGAAGAAGGACAAGGTGTTGTGTTTAATAGCCAAGAAAAGAAAGCTTTTAAACATAAATTATGAACCTTTTCCTTTTGTAAAACAACAACAATAATAATAATAATAATAATAATAATAATGTGATCTTTTCCTCAGATGCTGACGTACTTTGCTGCGTTTGAAGTGTTTTTTGAAGAAAACCTACCGAAGCTGTTTGCACATTTCAAGAGTAACAACTTGACACCTGATATTTATCTCATTGACTGGTACGTAGCTCCTTCTCTTCAGGGTATTTTTAAGAGTTTCAGCTCATTTTCCCGCACTACAGTCCGATACACTGATTTATTTTCAGTGCCTTTGAGTTTTCTCCCCTAGGCATTCCTCAGGGTTGTGTCCTCAGATCACTTCTCTTCTTTTTTTTTTCCTTTATTCTTCCGTTTATAAGTGAATTAAATTCTCAGTACTTATCTTCATTCAACAAGATCTCAGTTTCACTTCACTGCTTTCTTAGTGATATCTATTATATTTGTTATAATATTTATATTATTATAATTATAATGTTAAAAGTTTGCTGAGATTTTATTACAAGCTTTTATTTCTCACTTGATACTTTAACACTTACTGTACCATCATGTCTGCAAAATAAAACAACAAAGCAACGTAATACCTCAGGATGCATCAGAAGGCGTTACAGTTCCCTACAAATGATGCTCGGTTTGCACAAAATAAATAAAAAATAAATACAGAGGTCACAATAAAAGTGGAAGAATTTGTGCTTTATTCAGAGAATAAATTTATACAAGAACCCGAAGAACCTTTCAAAATCTCACCACACGTCATTCACTGTAAATGTGTCCCACACAGTACAAACGAACAAACTGATCTCAGAAGAGATAAAGAGGACCGTGTGTGTTCTCATGTTTCACAGAAATGAAAGTCTGCTTTGAAACAGGAAATCATACAGTTCACTGCTCACAGCTACTGTATCGTGACTGCTTATGGATGAATAAAGAATAAAAATTGACATGGTTTCTTATATATTTTATCAGTAACAGGAAAGGAAATAAACATATTGTGAGAACTGCAGGTGAGCGCTACATCTTCATGAACTTGGGTCAAAATCCTGCTCCGTACGACAAGGACACGTCAGACCCCTTCACAGAAGACGTCTTCCTGTTTTATCTCACAAAGACGTCTACAGCAGATACACCAGGCTTTTAATAACACAAATTGATATGGTGGATGAAGAGTGACCGAGAATCACTGACGATGAACCACAAGAAGCTCACATTCAAAGAAAGATGGAGGCTTTTGGCTTGAGGAGATAGAATTGATGAAAGTTTTGGATCTGTTGCTGTTAAAAATGCATGAAATCACATAGGGCAGTGAGTTATGGCAGCGCATGGCTCCGACAGTCAGGCACACTGGTGCTGGTAAAGTTCTAATCTAGGGGGATGTATAAGTATATGTATATGTGGGAGAAGTATCTGGTCATGTGGGAGAACTTGTGAGGTGTTTGCAGGATGCAGGAGTTGGTACCTACTAACCGGTGACCCAGTGACAGGGTCATGAAGTGAAGGCTGTACCGTCTGGTCCGATCCCAATGAAGAGCTGCTGAAAAAGTGACTGATAGAAAGGAGTCAGATCACACAGGGCATCACAGCTTGCGTATGAAGTCATACGGAGTGATTACAGAGATAGTGTTACAGAAACTGTTCTCTCACTTTGTGGACATGTGAACACGGGATTAATGAAGTCTTATTTTTATCTTCTAATGGTTTAAATGGCATTAAACAGTTGTCGGAGAGAGCAAGACAAAGTATCAGCTTGATTCAGCGAACTGAGTCACTGTTCATGAATCATGAATCGACTCGTACAGTATGCGCACACGATTTACAAAGTAAATTGAAGATTGAATCATATCACAGTTCAACGAATCAATTTGGATTAAATCTTTAATTCACATTTGTTTTTGTTTTGTTTTTTAAATTAATCATGAATCTACTCATAGATTCACACCCTTTTTTTTTTAACATTCCACTGTATAGACACTGTATTTTATTTTCTGATGACAAAGAAAAAAGTTTACAATACCCCCCACCCCCAACCCTCCACACCGGCTTCCGACCTTCCCAAACATGATATAGTTCTGCTAGCACTTTTAAATATGAAACTGCTGAAGTGTCACTTTGTTCTCACACCTTTTATATTTATAATAAGTGGGGTCGCGTTGACTGTGAGTGTGGTGTGAGATTGTGTGATAGATTGTGAACTTCAGCAAGTCTGAGAAAAGCATGCTCACACACACACACACACACACACACACACACACTCTTACTAAGCACATGTCAGTATACATGTACAATAGTTAATAAAGTGTTCCGCTAAGTCGCATCATGACTCATTCAACTTCTTTTTTGTATTCTAGAAAGATTTATGCTTAGACACCACGTGTGTGTGTGGGAGAGTGTCAAGTGTTGGTATTCATACCATTTTTGTATTAATTTACCAGAGTTAACCTACGGCTTTAAGAACGTCACTGTGGCTGATGTGACTTTAAGCTCAGAGTTGTTCTGCGCACGTTTGTGTGTACATTATAGAGTTCAGAGGTTCAGCCGTTAGCACATCGCCTCGTCGGTTTTATTAATGAGACCATCAAAACCGACCATTCGCATGAGCTTGAGCTTCTCCCTGCAGTCAGACAACAAACAAGACCGTGGTTTCATCTTCATCTATAATAACCAGCGCCTTATTAACCGACATCGTGAAGAAAAATAAAGCTTGATGGAAGCTTATATCTGATTATATCTTATATCTGAGAACGAGGCTAGCGTAAAGCTGAGCATGTGACTGAGCAAAAAAAAAAAAAACGCAAACCTTGTAAAAAAAAAATTTATAAATAAATAAATAAATAATCTGTAACAGAAACAAAATTCTGACAAAAACAATGTGTGAATTTTTGGATCATCATTTCTGACTTTCAGTGTACTCCTTTTGTGTTGGTGTGTTTGTGTGTGTGTTGGTGTGTTTGGTTCTGTGTTTGTTTGTGTGTGTCTGGTTATGTATGTGTGTAGGATCTTCACACTGTACAGTAAGTCTCTGCCGCTGGACGTTGCATGTCGCGTATGGGACGTGTTTTGTCGAGACGGCGAGGAGTTCCTCTTCCGCACGGCTCTGGGGATCCTGCGTTTCTATAGCGAAGTCCTCACGCACATGGACTTCATCCACATGGCGCAGTTCCTCACGCGGCTCCCGGAGCAGAACTCCACACACACGCAGTCACACACGCTCTTCTCCTGCATCGGGAGCATCAACATGAGCTGCAGGAACAGGACGTGGACACAGGTGGCGTTGTCTTTCCTTGTCTTTGTGTCTCTGGTACTTTTGCGTTTCCGTGTTTCACGTTTGTGTCTTTGGTTCTCTTACAGGTTCTCCAGACTCTCCAGAAAGACCCGGAACATTCCAGTCCTGTCCTGAAGCACTGACGAATCACACGCTCGCATGGAGGCTAGAATAAAGACTGTGTGTGTGTGTGTGTGTGTGTGTGTGTGTGTGTGTGTTACTCAGGACTTCTGTTTAATTCAAACTCCTAGAACCGTACATTTTTTGAGGAATGAAGATCAAAGGCACTCACACACACACACTCACACACACACACTCACACACACACACTGAAAGCCAAATGCCTGCTGATGCTTCCTTAACCTCTGAGTCAGAAACCAGTGGGGTTGAGAGAGAAAAGGGGGACGGGAGAGAGAGAAAGGAGGAGTGAAAAAGAGTGAAAGGAGGAAAGGTAGAGAGAGTGAGAGGGGAAAGAGAGAGTGTGAAAGTGGGAGAGAGAGTGTGTGAGAGAGATACAAGAGAGTAAGAGATAGTGAGAGCGAGAGAAATGGGTAGGGGGGCTGGGAGTGAGAGAGAAGAGAAGAGGGTGAAAGGGAGTGAGTGTGAGAGAGAATGTGCTCTGTGATTGGTTGCTCTGGAGAACAGAAATGACCCTCTGACCAATCAGAGCACAGAATGTGTTGCTGTGTGAGTTTGTGTGATGAACCACATCCTCCTGCACTAAACACAGTAATGTAACTGCAGCTCTACAGGAACTTTAGAACTGTAACCAGAGATTTGTCCAGACTGTTCTGTTATTTATACACTATAGGGCCAAAAGTATGTGCCCCCTGACCATCACACGCACACAGTTGTATCGAATGTCTCAGTTTGCTGCAGCTTTACACTTTCCCTTAAAACTCAGAGACACAAACCCTTCTCCAGCACGACAATGCTGCTGTGCACAAAGCACAGAGCTCCATTAAGAAACAACATGGAAGTGAAGGTTGGAGTGAAGAACTTGAGTGTCCTGCACTGAGCTCTGACTGTGACTTAACCTCACTGAACACCTTTATAATGAACTGGAACTGGAGTCTCCTCAACATCATCCTGAACATCAGAGTCTGATCTCACTGATGCTCTTGTAGCTGAATGAACACTAATCCAGACACACACACACACAATCCAACATCTAGTGGTAAGACTTGTGCAGTGTAGTGAAGAAGAATGGAGCTGGTTATATAAGGGTGTGATGTTCATGGGGGCACAAACTTTTAGTCATATAATATATCTATATCTGAGTTTCTTTCGTTTTCATTCTTCTGTTGTTTTTTTTTTGTCTGAATTCATCTTTCACACACTTTGGGTTTGTACACTGTTGTGCTGCTTAAAAAAAACCAGACAGTGTTTGTGTGTGTGTGTGTGTGTGTGTGTGTGTTTGTGTGTGTTTGTGTGTTTTTCTGTTATTTGCTAGTTTGTAAGATTGCATCCTGTTTTTATTTAATGCTGAAGGAGTCTGAATCTGCACTTTTCATCCATTACACCAAAGTGTCCTCTGCAGCTCAGAGACAGACAGACAGAAAGAAGGAAAGAAAGAAAGAAAGAAAGAAAGAAAGAAAGAAAGAAAAAAGATAAGCTTTGTGGACTCTAAAGTAAAGCTGCACACACACGTCCGCTCGATCGGTGATCAAGTGCTGAATAGTTTTGGATATTTATAACCGTTTGTGTCACCGATTCTCCGAACTCTGTTTCTACAGAAGCTTGTGGTGGTGTTGTGTTGGGTTTCTTTGTTTTGTTTAGTTTTGTTTTTTGTTTTTTTTCTCTCATCACCTACAGCTTCGTTTACTTCCCTGCTATAAACACCCCTTTCTCACATTTCACATTATCGCTCTTTATTTCTGAAGTTTTTTTGACAAGTCTGTGTTCCTGTAAAACGTCTTTCTTGTAAAAGAGAATTAAAGACTTGAACTGAACTCGAGCCAAGCGACTTTTCTCTTCTTCATGTCAGTAAAACTAGACGTTTTTAAAAGATTTGTGATAAACACTGAACACGTGTGTGTGCGTGTGTGTGTGTGTGTGCGTGTGAAGGGTCACACGTTCGGGTTTAGCATTTTATCTGATCATAAAGATCTGATTCATACTTTTTCGCACAAAAGAACAATTTGACTCATGTGAAATCTCATAAAGCTCTGAGCGCTTAGATGTTTGATCTAAAAATAACACCTTAAACCCAGTGTTCTCTCTAAACCTTTAAACTCTCCGCTCACCTCCGTGTAGCTTCACTTACTGAAAAGCTTCCATACAAACTACCACTTGTGAGTGAGAAAAAAAAATCCAATTCAAGACTAACTATTTTTATTTAAACAGTGTAATCTTGTTGCAGAAATTAGAAGGAGTCTAGATCTGAACATTTAGCTGTTAAATCTGATCTATGTTTGATTTGAACTCCTCAGCCTGCATTAGATCTGTCAGTCAGACCACAGTTCTGGACTTAGAGCAGATTGGATTTTTGCATTTCGTTGAGATCTGCGTGAGTTTTGCAGAACCAACAGGCCTTAATGATGTCTAATGTCACCCAGGTCTGATGTCAACCCGGTCTGATGTCACCTCGGTCTGATGTCAACAACAGAAACGGTAAAACACGAACAAAAGATGTTTTCTGCTATAGATTTATTCTCCATCTTTGTTGTGTATCTGCTTCATCTCACTATGACTGAGTCACAATTATGCATCTCATTATAATTATCATTATAATTAGTCTCGTTATGCGTCATTAACAATACTTTAGACGTGCATGTAGTATAATAAAGACTTGTGATGTCATAACCCCAGATTAAATCATCACCTGATTAATGGGTCATATTGTGTGATCAAGTGTTGTCTCAGGTTCAGATCCATCATCACTCAGACATTATTAGGACTCAAGCTTATTTTTTATTCATTCATTATACATTATATACAGTGAGTTGAAGAGGATTTGTGTGTGTGTGTGTGTGTGTGTGTGTGTGTGTGTTACATGCTGAATGTTATCTTGTTCTTGATCAAGCGGCTCTTTTCACCCCCAACTCACTTCCCTTTGACCACAGTCAGGACTGCAGATTGCTGCAGCAGCACATTATTGCACTGATCCTGCATGATAAGCCACTGATGTAACAGTGGTTTACAGAAACAGTTGATTTAAATCATTACCGTTCTGCCATTAGAATGTGATGCTGTCTGAGCTTAAACGTTCATTTAAATATTCATTGGTGGTATTTTGCATCTCAAATGCACCCTGTAAACCACCTTGGACCTAAATCTTCATACCCCACTCGGGATCTTCAGACAGTTTAAATAAACGTGGTGCAAGTTCTAATGAAATTTTAATGATAATTAGGAGTAAAGGGAGAATTTTGTGTTGTTTGTTGACTACAGTTCATGTACCATTAGGAGTTCCATTCAAACTCACCACCCAGATGGTGGTCCAGGTGGCAGTACAGGTCGGCAAACATGTCTGACCCTCCCTCACCCTCGTACTGGAAGCCCCTGAGCCCCTGCTGTACTCTCTCTACATTTATGACTGTCTGGCCACTTCCAGCTCTACCACCAATGTCTAGTTTGCTGAGGAAACTGTTGTGTTGGTCTGATCTCTAACAACCTACCTGGAGAACTGGTCCAAGGTGAAAAAGCTCCTCCTAAATATCCTGTTGTGATCATTGGAGAGAGTGGAAAGTTTCAGATACCTGTGTGTTTGCACCATGCAGAACCTGTCATGATCCTGTCACAACACCCTGGTGAAGAAAGCCTGTCTGCATCTTTAGCACCTTAGAAGGAAGTTTGAGGAACCATTATGAGCATTCATCACAGCCAGGTTTAGGAACAGCCTAAGTCAGGGGTCCCACCAGAGTGTAGAGAGCAGCTGATGATCTTCAACAAGTGTTGCTGGACCAAGGCCATAAACATAGTGATGAACCCCCACCACTATCTGAACATCGACTCTTCTCTCTGTTGTGGTAAGGAAAGCACTTCCTCTTTCGGAAGGCCAACACAAGGACAATGAGATGGAGTTTCTTCCCACAGGCCATGCAGATCTGCATTTATTGAAGGAGTATCAGGGCTTCATAACAGTTGGTAGGTTTTCCGACACAGGACTTCTGCTTGTTAGCAGTTTGCTTTCCACTAGATGTTGGATTGTGGTTGTGGGGATTAGTGTTCACTCAGCTACAAGAGCATTATTGAGATCAGACACTGATGCTGGGATCTTGAGGAGACTCCAGTTTTATTTCATCCATTTCATAGACAGGGCTCTGTGCAGGACACTCGAGTTCTTCACTCCAACCTTCACCTCCACACCATGTCTTCATGGAGCTGCTTTGTGCACATGGGAATGCTCTTGTCATGCTCGTTAGATCATTTTTACTCTGGTAAATCTTGCATGTCTTGATTTTTTTCATGTGCATGATTAAGATAGTTGTTAAGCTGTTAAATCTGCTGAGATCTTTCTCTCTTTAGGTGAAAACCACAGGAAGAGTGGTTGTTTGCTTCTTGATTTCTTACTCAGCATGGATTTTTTTTCATTCCTTCAAACTGTCATCCTCCTCCTCATTCTCCTCCTCTTCCTCCTCTGATCAGCTTATAAACCGAGTGCAGACGGTCACATCCACGTTATTCATACATCTCACATCTAAACGATCATCATCTCTATCAGCAGCCATGTCCTCCTCTATGGTCCTGCTACTTCTGCTGGGTCTTTCCTGCCTTCAGAGCTTCACAAAGGCAGAGAGTAAGATTTTGTTTTTTTTAATCATCAATTTAATTCTGTATTCATCTATTGAAATTCATTGATCATTTTAAAGAGTAATGTTCACATATTCAAATAAACTTTATCATTTCATGGACCTAAAAATGATTCTGAATATTCATTTAGACCTTAAAGAATAACTCATGGTTGTTATTTCATTTTTTCTTGCTCTTTTTTTATTCTTTAAATTTTTACAAAAAATTAAAAGGTAAATATTAAAATGTTTGTACGCAGATGCAAATGGAGCAGGATTGTGCTGTTTCGAGTTCCACAAAAAACCGTTCCCTGCAGCAAACGTTGCTTCTTACGAAGAAACAAGACCTGAATGTACACTTTCTGGTGTCATGTAAGTTTTCAACCCTGCTTTTTTTTTTTTTTTTTTACATTTTTTAAAATTCATTTTATTTCATTTCACAGTTCTACACTGACCCGAATCTTCTTTCCTGCAGTTTGACCACAAAGAGGGGTTATCGCATATGTGCAGACCCTGAGGTGGACTGGGTTCAGCAGATCATCAAAATTAAAAGCCCAGCCGTGACTCAGAAGCCAAATTAAAGAGTCTCTCCATGAAATTAGCTTTACTTTGCAGAATGCTTCATTTTACGTACACAGTACTTAAAGCTATCTGATATTGTGTGTAACAAGACAAAGCTTTTTTTCAGTCTGTTTTATCTTCTGCATAAATAAACCACACATTTATAACTCATTATTATCATCGTTTTTTTATTTACGAGGTTTACAGAAACACGGTTCACACTGAATAATAATCAGGTGCTTCAGCTGGTGGAAGGTGTGTTAAGGTGTGTTAAGGTGTGTTAAGATGTGCAATACCATCACTATCACATAGAGAGAAATATTTAAAGCAGAGTTAAAGAATAAATCAGGTGTATTTACTGAGAATACTGTAAGGGGAAATCACACATCAGGGATATTAGAGAGTAAAGTTTAATGGACAGTATTTTTAGGTATTGATGAATAAGTGATAATAAGGTAAAGGGGATAAGAGGATAAGTTTTTGTATAAAAGGAAATTTATATATGAAAACCTTTTTGTCATGCACAAACTCTCTGAAAGTGCGTGTGTGCTATTTGTCATAAAATTCTGAAATAATTAATTATTAAAAGGCTTAATTTGCAGAGATATACAGTAAATGCATTCTGGGTTAAATACTGGAGCAAAATTAACTAAGAGTTAAACCACTGTAGAAAAGCGCACACCATCTATGTGTGCTGCAATGACTTCATAAATTATTTTACTGGAAAAATGAAAATGATCAGGCAGAAAATTCAGATTACAAATTTAAAACTAAACAATTTGATAGATAATGCTGTATATAATAATTTTACTGTTTCTGATCAGCTCTTATACTGTTTTACTCGCCTTCAAGAGACTTATTTTCACAAATTTCTTCTTCAAAATTATCAACCTGCATACTAGATCCCATACCCACATGTTTCTATACTGTAAACAGATACTACCGGTAGCTACTGATCCCATTCTAAAAATAATAAATTCTTCCTTTAGCACAGGCTATGTGCCATCTTTTAAGCTAGGAGTTATCAAACCTTTGTTTAAAAAAACTGACCTTGAACCAAGATATCTGTCCAACTATAGGCCAATATCAACCCTCCCCTTTATCTAAAAGATCCTAGAAATTGTTGTATCTCAGCAGTTATGTTCAGACCTACAGTACAAAGGATTTATATCCATGAACTGTATCAGTCAGGATTCAGGCTTCATCATAGCACAGAGACAGCGCTGGTTAAAGTGGTAAATGACCTGTGGGATATTGTAGCCTAGTGGTTAAGGCATTAGACTACTGAGCAGAAGGTTGTGAGCTCAAATCCCTGGTCCATCATGCTACAACTGCTGGGCGCCTGAGTTAGGCCCTTAACCCTCAATTGCTCAGTTGTATAAATTGTAAGTCATTCTGGATAAGGGTGTCTGCTAAATACCTGTTACTGGCCTCTGATCAGGGTCGTGTTTACTTGCTGGTGTTACTTGATCTTGCTGCAGCTTTTCATACCATTGACCAGGCTATTTTTAATTTATAGGTTAAAACATGTTGTTGATGTTAAAGGGACAGCCCTCTCCTGGCTCCAGTCTTATTTGACAGATCGCTATCAGTTTGTATATCTATTTGGTGACTAAACAAACTGAGCTAAGGTTTATAAGCCCAGTGCTGAGTGTCATAACTGCATTATTTTCAGACATCACACATCAGCACGATCATCTCTATCAGCAGCCATGTCCTCATGTACTCTCCTGCTACTTCTGCTGGGTCTTTCCTGCCTTCAGAGCTTCACAGTGATGGCAGATAGTAAGATTTTGTGTTTATCATTAATTTAATTCTGTATCTATCTATTGAAGTTCATTAATTATCATTTTAAAGAGTGATGTTCACATTCAAATGAACTTTATCACTTTATGACACAAAAATGATTCTGAATATTCATTTAGATCTTTAAGAATGACATGGTTTTTATTTAATTTTTTCGCACTCATTTTTTTATTCTGTAAATTAGTACAAAAAATTAAAAGGTAAATATTAAAATGTTTTTACGCAGATATAAATGGAGCAGGATTTTGCTGTTTCGAGTTCCACAAAAGACCGTTCCCTGCAGCGAACGTTGTTTCTTACGAAGAAACAAGACCGGAATGTGCACTTCCTGGTGTCATGTAAGTTTTCAACCCTGCTTTTTTTTTTTATATATTTTTTAAAATTAATTGCATTTAATTTCACAGTTCTACACTGACCCGAATCTTCTTTCCTGCAGTTTGACCACAAAGAGGGGTTTTCGCATATGTGCAGACCCTGAGGTGGACTGGGTGCAGCAGATCATCAAAATTAAAAACCAAGCCTAGATTCAGAAGACAAATTAAAGCGTCTCTCCATGAAATTAGCTTTACTTTGCAGAATGCTTCATTTTACCTACACAGTACTTAAAGCTATCTGATATTGTGTGTAACAAGACAAAGCTTTTTTTCAGTCTGTTTTATCTTCTGCATAAATAAAGCACACATTTATAACTCATTATTATCATCGTTTTTTTAATTTACGAGGTTTACAGAAACACGGTTCACACTGAATAATAATCAGGTGCTTCAGCTGGTGGAAGGTGTGTTAAGGTGTGTTAAGGTGTGTTAAGGTGTGTTAAGATGTGCAATACCATCACTATCACATAGAGAGAAATATTTAAGGCAGAGTTAAAGAATAAATCAGGTGTATTTACTGAGAATACTGTAAGGGGAAATCACACATCAGGGATATTGAGGTCTAAGGTATAATGAGGTAAAAGTGATAATGAGGTATAAGGGTCTATGGGATATTGTGTTATTAGTTCTAATGAAGTAAAAAGGTTAGTGATCTATAAGGAACAATGAGGTGTAAGAGGTAGTGACGTTTAAGGGACAGTGAGGTGTGACATATTGAGGAATAAAAGATAATGAGGTTTTCTAATACACAAACTCTCTTACAGTGAAAATGTGTAAAATGTGTAATAAAAAATAAAAACAATAAATTGCAGTGATATACAGTAAACACACTCTAGTTGTTATTTTCATTCATTTATTCATTCATTTTCTACCGCTTATCCGAACTACCTTCGGGTCATGGGGAGCCTGTGCCTACAGTATCTCAGGCGTCTTTGGAGTGCCAACCCATCAGAGGGCTAGTTGTTATTTTTTGGTACTATATTTGTATGAGGTGACGTATTGTGCAGTTTACACTAACGTGTATGTCTAAATAGATGTTAAAGTAACTCTGTGTTTTCCTGTAAAAACTGCACACTTAGCATTTACACGCTGACAGTGTCGGAGTGATTGATGGGAAGATGGAGGTGGAAGGTGTGAAATGGTGGCAGTGATGCTACCAGATTTCATAGATGTGAACAGTGAGAGACAGAATGAGATCCTGAGGACACTGCCAGCTCATCTCTCCTGTTGTAGAGGAGTCTGTAGATGTTTTTTAAGATCCTCAGGTGAATGACTTAGGGTTTCTCTGGGAGCAGATTTGCTTCCATGGTTCCTGAACCAATTGATCTGTGTTCTGTGAGCGATGTGGACGTCCAGGATCTCTCTCTCTCTCTCTCTCTCTCTCTCCCTCTCTCTTTCTCTCTCTGTCTCTCTCTCTCCACCTTGGATCTTTTCATCAGCAGTAAAGTTTGGCGTCGCTCCACTGTCGTCAGGTCCATGTCCTTCTCTTTGGTCTTTCTGATGTTCAGGGTGAGACTGATCTTCTTGAAAAGGGACTATAAGTATATTTTGTGGTATAATGGGTGATGAAGTACTAATCTTTTACAGCCCAATTTTATTCTTTCATCATTTCATTTATTGTTTCTTAAAGCTGTTTATCTTTTTCTCATGTGTGATCAATAACGTTTAGGAGAGGCAAAACTGTCCAAGAAATATTAACTGCTGATCAGGTCTTTCTAATTCGAGGTAAAAACCACAGATGGTTCTTGTGGAAGAAATATATAGGGTTTTTTGTTGTTACTGTACTTAGTCAGACAGGAACTTTCCGTCATGTTCAAACTGCCCTCCACCCCACCACACACTCTCTTCCTCTTCCCCTGATTGGTTTATAAGCCCAGCACTGAGAGTCACATCTGCATTATTTTCAGACATCACACATCAGCGCAATCATCATCTCCATCAGCAGCCATGTCCTCCTGTACTCTCATATTGCTTCTGCTGGGTCTTTCCTGCCTTCGGAGCTTCACGGTGGCAGAGAGTAAGATTTTGTGTTTTTTATTATTAATTTAATTCTGTATTTATCTATTGAAGTTCACTGATGATAATTTTAAAGAGTGATGTTCACATATTCAAATGAACTTCATCACTTTATGGACCCAAGAATGATTCTGAATATTCATTTTGATATTTTAGAATATTTTTACTCACTCATTTTTTTTATTTTTTAAATTAGTTAAAAAATTAAAAGGTAAATATTAAAATGTTTGTAAGCAGATGCAAATGGAGCAGGATTGTGCTGTTTCGAGTTCCACAAAAGACCGTTCCCCGCAGCGAACGTTGTTTCTTACGTAGAAACAAGACCTGAATGTACACTTCCTGGTGTCATGTAAGTCAACCCTGCTTCCTTTTTTTTTTATTAATCTAATTTCATTTCACAGTTCTACACTGACCCGAATCTTCTTTCATGCAGTTTGACCACAAAGAGGGGTTTTCGCATATGTGCAGACCCTGAGGTGGACTGGGTGCAGCAGGTCATCAAAATTAAAAACCCAGCCTAGATTCAGAAGACAAATTAAAGCGTCTCTCCATGAAATTAGCTTTACTTTGCAGAATGTTTCATTTTACCTACACAGTACTTAAAGCAATCTGATATTGTGTGTAACAAGACAAAGCTTTTTTTCAGTCTGTTTTATCTTCTGCATAAATAAAGCACACATTTATAACTCATTATTATCATCGTTTTTTTAATTTACGAGGTTTACAGAAACACGGTTCACACTGAATAATAATCAGGTGCTTCAGCTGGTGGAAGGTGTGTTAAGGTGTGTTAAGGTGTGTTAAGATGTGCAATACCATCACTATCACATAGAGAGAAATATTTAAGGCAGAGTTAAAGAATAAATCAGGTGTATTTACTGAGAATACTGTAAGGGGAAATCACACATCAGAGATATTGAGGTCTAAGGTATAATGAGGTAAAAGTGATAATGAGGTATAAGGGTCTATGGGATATTGTGTTATTAGTTCTAATGAAGTAAAAAGGTTAGTGATCTATAAGGAACAATGAGGTGTAAGAGGTAGTGACGTTTAAGGGACAGTGAGGTGTGATATATTGAGGAATAAAAGATAATGAGGTAAAGGGGATAAGAGGATAAGTTAGTGTATAAAAGAGAAATGAGGTATAAAAACTTTTTCTAATACACACACTCTCTTACAGTGAAAATGTGTGAAATGTGTAATAAAAAAATGAAAACAATAAATTGCAGTGATATACAGTAAACACACTCTAGTTGTTATTTTTTGCTACTATATTTGTATGAGGTGACGTATTGTGCAGTTTACACTAACGTGTATGTCTAAATAGATGTTAAAGTAACTCTGTGTTTTCCTGTAAAAACTGCACACTTAGCATTTACACGCTGACAGTGTTGGAGTGAGTGACGGGAAGATGGACGTGGAAGGTGTGAAATGGTGGCAGTGATGCTACCAGATTTCAGGGCTCTCAAGTATCACGCATTGAGTGTAACAGTCCCTCATTTGGGTCTTTTGTCTCGCTCTCCCAAACACATTGTATTTCTCATGCAGAAAAACTTACTATTTATCATATATTTAATAAGCCGCAGTGTCCAAAATGTATCTGTCCTCACCGCTGTCTCTATAGTCAAGCCTGACACTTAACAGCCAATCAAAAAAAGAGGCTTCACAACAGCCAATCAGAGAATAGCACTATTGTATCTGGGTAAGATTTAACGAAACAACCAATGAAAAAAAGCAGATCCTGGAATTGTTCAGCATCATCCTCGTTCACCCACAGAGAAAAGCCCTGGAGCTGCGAGCATCACTTTGAGCACAGAGTAAGTCATGATCTCCTGTTTTAATGTTACAACTAATTCACAACTTGTTTGACACAAACAATGACATTGTGACTGCTGTTAGAGACGTTTCCCAGATAATCAGCAGGAGTTTTTCATGAGTGTCTGTAACTTAGCCAACAGTTTTACAGCCTGTTCACTGACAACACCTGCTCAGAACAAGTAGTCTAGGGTCAGTGGTTCTTAAACTGGGGGCCCTGAGATGGTGCCAAGGGGCCCTGGCTTTATGATATTTTATATATAATGAATAAATAATTAATAAATAATGAATTTATCATAAATTTTGTGTAATTAAATTTCAGAATTTCAGAGGAAGGCCAAAGAGGAGGTATATGGATGTAATTAATGAGGATTTGAAGCTAGTGGGTGCAAGTGTTGAGGATGCAGAAGATAGGGTTAGGTGGAGAGAGATGATTCGCTGTGGCGACCCCTGAAGGGAAAAGCCAAAAGAAGAAGAAGAAATTTCAGAAAAATAAGGCTAATAACCAACAGCACTACTTTGTACAATTTAATATGTTTTGTTTAATTCAAATATTTCGTTTTGGAATGTTTTATGTCATAGATTTTCTTGGCTTGAGAGCCCTGAGAATTCATAGATGTGAACAGTGAGAGACAGAATGAGATCCTGAGATCCTGAGGACACTGCCAGCTCATCTCTCCTGTTGTAGAGGAGTCTGTAGATGTTTTTGAGATCCTCAGGTGAATGCATTAGGGTTCCTCAGGGAGCAGATCTGCTTCCATGGTTCCTGAGCCAATGGAGACATGTTCTGTGAGGGATGTGGACGTCCAGGATCTCTCTCTCACTCTGTGTCTGTGTCTGTGTCTCTGTCTCTCTCTCTGTCTCTCTCTCTCTCTCTCTCTCTCTCTCTCTCTCTCTCTCTCTCTCTCTCTCTCTCCACCTTGGATCTTCTCATCAGCAGTAAAGTTTGGTGTCGCTCTACTCTTGTCAGGTCCATGTCCTTCTAATTGGTCTTTCTGATGTTCAGGGTGAGACTGATGATGAAGTACTAATCTTTTACAGCCCAATTTTATTCTTTCATCATTTCATTTATTGTTTCTTAAAGCTGTTTACCTTTTTCTCATGTGTGATCAATAACGTTTAGGAGAGGCAAAACTGTCCAAGAAATATTAACTGCTGATCAGGTCTTTCTAGTTCGAGGTAAAAACCACAGATGGTTCTTGTGGAAGAAATATATAGGGGTTTTTGTTGTTACTTAGTCAGACAGGAACTTTCCGTCATGTTCAAACTGCCCTCCACCCCACCACACACTCTCTTCCTCTTCCTCTTCCCCTGATCGGTTTATAAGCCCCTCACCGATGGTCAAAACTGCATTATTTTCAGACATCACACATCAGCACGATCATCATCTCCATCAGCAGCCATGTCCTCATGTACTCTCCTGCTGCTTCTGCTGGGTCTTTCCTGCCTTCAGAGCTTCACAGTGGCACAGAGTAAGATTTTGTGATTTTTATTATTAAATTAATTCTGTATTTATCTATTGAAGTTCATTAATGATCATTTTAAAGAGTGATGGTCACATATTCAAATGAACTCTATCACTTTACGGACTGAAAAATGATTCTGAATATTCATTTAGATCTTTAAGAATGACTCATGGTTTTTATTCTTCAAATAAGTTCAGAAATAAATAGCTAAATGTTTGTACGCAGATGCAAATGGAGCAGGATTGTGCTGTTTCGAGTTTCATAAAAGCCCGTTCCCCGCAGCGAACGTTGTGTCTTACATAGAAACAAGACCTGACTGTACACTTCCTGGTGTCATGTAAGTCAACCCTGCTTATTCATTTAAAAAAAAAAATCATTTTACTTCATTTCACAGTTCTACACTGACGTGAATCTTCTTTACTACAGTTTGACCACAAAGAGGGGTTATCGCATGTGTGCAGACCCTGAGGTGGACTGGGTGCAGAAGGTCATCAAAATTAAAAACTCAACCTAGATTCAGGGGACTTTTCAGAATGCTTCGTTTTACCTGCTATTTGCTATTGAGTTTATTTACTTAATCTTATTTTCTGCACCAATAAAAGGCATATTTATAACTAATTAGGGAATTGTTTTCTAATTTACGTTTTTGTTTTCTAATAGACGTTTTTACGTCTAACATTGTTTTCTAATTTTCTAATGTTACTTACTTAACATATAAAGCAGTTTAATGTTTTGTGTAACATGATTAAGCTTTTGGCTTTATTTTCTATTCAGCACAAATAAAAGACACGATTGTTACTCATGGCATCATGGTTATTTTTTGATTAATTCTGAATAACTGTTCACACTGTCACATATTGACTTAAATCTACTGCACATAAGCTTGTTATTTATCCATTCGCTGCACATTCTTCATTTGAACAGTGCTCTGTTGCATTTCGAGTACCTATACTGTGAAATATCATAGAAAGTCCTATGTCATAAAATGTCATTTGTTATATCAGTCAGCTGTATGGTCTGGTCTGGTCTTTATCAACAATCATTTGAAGACTTTGACAGGAAGGAATTAGTGTTGAGTCTGTGGTGAACTCCGAGATTGACATTATTTACATTTACATTATTTCCTGTCCAGTGTCACCCAAATGAGTATGAGGTTCACTTCTGAGTCTGGTTTCTCTAAAGGTTTCTTCCTCATATCATCTCAGGGAGATTTTCCTCGCCATTGTCGACCCTTTGCTTGCTCATTAGAGATAAATGTTAGAGATAAATAGTAACTTAATTTTAATTTATTTTTTTTATTCTGTTTCTATATTTCTGTAAAGCTGCATTGAGACAAAGCACCATACAAATAAATTGAATTGAAATTATAATAACCTTGGGGCACAGTGCAGGGGATGCCCTGAAAAGGGTGCCATCCATCACAGGGCATTAGTGCACACACACACACACCCATTCAAACACTATGAACAATTCAGCCTTCAAGGAAAGTGTTTGTATTGGAAACCCACCAAAGCACCAAGAGGAAACCCTCAAAACTAGCAACTAATCCACTGCCTCCTACACAACCAATGTGTAATAAACTGCAGAAGTGGGAAATGATTAAAGGATGACATGAATAATCCAGGAGGTTGGATCACAATGATTTACAGAAAGAAGGACAGTTTAACACTCTTAATGAACATAATAGGGACATTTGTGTAGAGGAATCTACAATGCAAACCAGTAGATGGCAGTAAAACATCTTTCATCAGTGAAATCATCTCAAATAGATGAAGAACTGCAGTATTTTTCTGTTTGAAGAACAGGATATATTTACCCAAGCTAACCATCACCACATGGACTTTACATATATTTTCGGCTAGTATATTTCTATAACAACATTTCTGTTTATAAAAATAAGGTGGATAAATGTGTTTTGTTTTAGATTCCTTAAAGTGAAACTGCTCCTTTGAGCTGCTAACATTTACTGACTGGATCACTGAATGAATATGAATCAGTAAGTATACAAATGGTTTGAATCAGTTAACCTCATCTAACAAACCTTCAGTTACATGTATGCATGTGAGGGACAGAGATTAGCCACAACAATGAAAACAGATGGTTCAGGTTTTTCTTGATGGTGTTTAGTTTCAGGTGAAGATTGTGCCTCTAAAACGAACATAAATCTAATGTCCTGTTCTAATATAGTAGATCTTTCTCAATGATATTTGGTCTGTTAAACCAAGCAGAATTACTGAGGAAATGTTTCTTTGTAAGTACAATGGTCTGATATTTTGTTCAAGTGATGTTGATGGCACTGGTCAAGGTTGGGTTTGTGTGGGTACCATGCCTGATCATCTTCGTTAATAATCATAATGTTCCTAGTTAGGCCAACATTGGTGAACCAATCTGAAAGGAGAAATTGTACCAAAGCAATCTTAATTAATTACTTGATTAACAAATAATGGTTAGATATACTGGTGTCAAACCAATCTCTGGAGCCAGGCCCAGGTGTGGTGTCCGCAGGTGACAGTATACAAATCCATAGTTATAAAGGCAGCACTAAGAAGCTTTGGGTGGAAGCATGTTTGTCCTTGCTATAGGGAAGCTTTCAAGATGAAGAAAGAAACCTTCCAAATAATGGTCACTGAAGGCTATCATCATTCACTCGAGAAGTTTAGAAAAGACAGAAGGGTTTGGTACATTTGGTAGTTACAAAAGCTCAGGCAGTGAAGGGATTTAGAGAGACTATGGAAAAGACCTTCAGGTAGCAACAATGATTTATCTTCTTCTTCTTTCGGCTTTTCCCTTCAGGGGTCACCACAGCGAATCATCTCTCTCCACCTAACCCTATCTTCTGCATCCTCAACACTTGCACCCACTAGCTTCAAATCCTCATTAATTACATCCATATTCCTCCTCTTTGGCCTTCCTCTTTGCCTCCTGCCTGGCAGCTCCATGTCCAACATTCTCCTACCAATATACTCACTCTCCCTCCTCTGAACATGTCCAAACCATCTTAATCTCGCCTCCCTAACTTTGTCCCCCAAACGTCCAACATGGGCTGTCCCTCTGATGTACTCGTTCCTAATCCTGTCCAATCTTGTCACACCCAAAGAGAACCTCAACATCTTCAGTTCGGCTACCTCAAGCTCTGACTCCTGTCTCTTCTTCAGTGTCACTGTCTCTAAACCATACAGCACGGCCGGTCTCACCACTGTCCTGTACACCTTCCCCTTGATTCTTGCTGATATTTTCCTATCACACAGAACTCCTGACACCTTTCTCCACCCACTCCAACCTGCCTGCACTCGCTTCTTTACTTCTTTCCCACTCTCTCCATTACTCTGGACTCTTGACCCCAAGTACTTAAACTCCTGTACCTTCTTCACCTCTTCACCCTGTAACCTTACTATTCCACTTCCCTCCCTTTCATTCACACACATGAGCAACAATGATTACTAACAACTATATATATATTAAAGGGTTGTAAGTAGCACTTGAATTAGCTCCTTAGCACAGTGGTTTAAAAAGAAGTTCCATGAGCCCTGATTGGTTAAAATAGTTTTCTCATTTTGTTATCAACAGTGCATGTCTTAGGACAATAAGGTTTGTGTTTTTCTTCTTATTTTTTGTTTTTCTCTTCCCAGGAATTGACAATACCATGATGCCCATAAAAGACTTCAGTATTCAGCAGACAGCTTCTATTCTCTGTACTATGACCAATGAAGAAAGAATGCAGACTGAGCTTCACCACTGCTCAGACTGTGGGAAGCGCTTTAGTCATCGGAGTATGCTTCAAAGACACCAACGCATTCACACAGGAGAGAAGCCGTATGACTGCTCACATTGTGGGAAGAGTTTTTCACAGCTGATCACTCTCCAACTTCACCAGCGCATTCACACAGGAGAGAAGCCATATGACTGCCCTAAGTGTGGAAAGCGTTTTGCCAGACTGAGTAATTTCCAGCAACATCAACGAGTTCACACAGGAGAAAAACCATTTATGTGTGTATTGTGTGGGGCAAAGTTTACTCACAAGGGCAATCTCAAAACACACCAGCGCATTCATACAGGGGAGAAGCCCTATCACTGCTTACATTGTGGAAAAAGTTTTGCTGATATTAGTAACTTTCTACAGCATGAACGAACTCACACAGGAGAGAAGTCATTTCACTGCTCACAATGCGGAAAGAGTTTTAACCTCCTGCGTAATCTCCAACAGCATCAACGCATTCACACCGGAGAAAAACCCTATCACTGCTCACAGTGTGGGAAGAGTTTTAACCATAACAGGTCCCTCCAGCGTCACCAGAGCATTCACACTGGAGAGAAGCCGTATCACTGCTCACAATGTGGGAAATGTTTTAATCGGGAGTGTAATTTCCAGACCCATCAGCGCATTCACACTGGAGAAAAACCTTATAGCTGTTCACAGTGTGGAAAACGTTTTAGCCAAAGAAGCGCACTCAAAGCACACCAGCGCATTCACACGGGGGAAAAACCGTTTCAGTGTTCGCAGTGTGGGAAGAGTTTTAATCAAAAGGATACACTAAGACATCACCAGCGCATTCACACGGGAGAGAAACCGTATCACTGTTCACAATGTGGAAGGAGTTTTACCCACCCGAGTACTCTCCAAAGACACCAGCGCATTCACACAAAGGATAATTCCCATCATTACTGACTAAAATGTTTTGCACAACTGATTAAACTCCAGTTTCACCAATGCATTCACACTGGGGGAATAAACCAAACAAAAAAAATAACACAAATGTGCCAAGAGAGTCGTTTTTGTGTTAACTGTGTAAACTGTAGGTATTTGTCGTGCTTCCCAATAAACATTTATAATACTATACAATATAATATATAATTGTGTATAATACAATTAGTACTAACCCTGTATTCTCACTTTTTCACTTATTCTCACTCAGAGAAAACTCTGAGACTAACTATCACAAAGAGTAGCAGCATTAAGAGTCTAACACACTGCATACAAACATTGACCACTTACTTACAGTATCTCCTGTAAGTCAGGAAAAATGTCAAAGCATTCATAACTCCGTTATATGTGAGAACAAAACTAAATCTTATAATTGTTATCACTTCAAAGATTTTGCTACCAGATACAAAACCCTTATCCTTTAAACAAACAATCTACTCCTACACTCAGGGACCCAAGACCATCAAGGAACATCATACATGATTATAATTCAGATTTGTCACAAATTCTCCAAACAAATGGAGCAGGTGGAAGGAAGCCTTTGATAAATAAAAACTATGTAGAAACCCATGTTTGTGATTTTATATATATTGTACGTAATAAAGGGAAATGAATGTCTTTGCCCAGCAATGTAGTCCAGTAGGTGGCAGTAAAGTTTGCTTGTTGGTGTTTCTTGCGTGTTTTAATGTGTCTGGTAATTCCATTCGTCCTGTGTCTCTGGTCCGTCTCTGAACTTTTCTATGAATGTATTTCCCATAGTAGGCTATGTAAAAGCATAGATACTTGATACACAATTTTAATGACAAAGAAATTCAACACTCCCCCGGTCCAAAGACATGCATGTGTAAGGGAAATAAGCCCCCCCAGATGTTTTGTTTATTTTTTTTATGCTTATGATTGTTAACTGGATTGTATTGTTAATGCTGATGACATTTGTTTCTTCTGGGTTTTGTAATGTTTTGGGTTTTTTTTCATGTTCCCTTAGTTGAACATATTTGTGTCTGTGTCTTTAAAAAACCGGAGCTCGACAGACAGGTGTTATTAGTGGAAGTGCGCGAGAATGCGAGATGCGGAAGTGCAGTAATATACTGATCCACGTTGTGCTCACAAAGTTTTGAAATAAACGAACCATTTGTCTAAATATCAACACACTTGTGGACCTTGTGTGTAACAAAATTGGCGAGCCAGCCAGGAGATTTCATACATGAAAATAGCGAGAGTGCGGCTTCAATAGTGTGCGCGTGAGTGAAAAAGATCAACGCGGAAAACGGAGATGGATCTTCGGCAGCTGCACGAGGAGCTCGGCGCGGAGTTACCGCACCTGACATGGGATCAGCTTAAAGAATTGGCTGAATTTGCAAAAGTTCCTGTGGATAAGGTGAGAAAAAAGCATGTTATCGTTCACCTAATCAATGAAGAGATTGATGTAGTTATCGAGAAGGAAGATAAGGAGGCAGCACGTCAGTTTATTGGAGATGTTTTGGAATTAATAAAACGGATGAAAAATGAAAACGCTCGGGAGGCAGAAAAGAGTTTAAGCGAGGACGAAGATGAGCTGGCAAAGTTAAAAAAACAATATGCAGACCTCCAGTTGATGTTTCAGAGTTCCACAAAATCATTGGAGAGCGAAATTATGAGGCTTAGTGATCAAGTAAAGAAAAAAGAGAGCAGGTCAGCCTCAGCTATACCTAGGGATGCCGAGTCTCAGCCATCAAGAGTGCCAGAAGTGACCATCAGACGTGATTTTAAAATTTGGGGACAAATAGGTGAGAGAGGTCAAAAGGATAGACTGTCATACACAAATTTGATGCATCAGATAGACAGTGGAGTTCAAAAAGGACATGCTGAGACAGAAATTGTGGATGCTGTTGTAAGATCTATCACTCCTGGACTCAGCCTTCGAGATATGCTTGAAATTAAAAGCAATTTGACGCTTCCCCAATTAAAGATTATCCTAAAAGGCCATTTCAAAGAGGATGGGCCCACTGATTTGTACCACAAACTGGTAAACATCACACAAGATAACCGGGAATCGCCTCAAAACTTCTTGTTCAGGGCCATAGAACTGAAAGAGAGACTTCTGATTGCCTCCAGAGATGGTGAGGCCGAGGAGCAGTATAGTGTTGAGCTGATTCAAAAGAAGTTCTTACGGTCTGTCAGTACGGGTCTCATAAGTGACCACATAAAATTTCAGTTGAAAGTTGACTTGGAAAATCAGAGTATTACAGATGAAGAGCTCATCGAGAGGATGAATGACGCTACAGGTATTGAAACAGAAAGACAACAGAAACAAAAGAAAAATGCATGTGCAAAAGTGACAAAAGTAAATGAGCTCCAGGCTGATGTACAAGCACTACAAAGATTGGATAGACAAGTAGAAGCAACAGATAATGGACATAAACTCTGGGACGGGGCAGCGGCTAGAGGCAAAGAACAGAAGAGTCAGAGCCCCTCCTCCAAACGAGAAGCTGAATTGTTCGAACTTGTCAAACAGTTAAAAGAGGAGATAGCAGAAATCAAAAAGAGCATCCATGAATCACAACCCTCCTTTCGTTATGGTCGTCCATCCTCTAGAAAGATATGTAAAATATGTCAAGACAGTGGGAACAGTGAGCAGTGTAATCATTGTTTTAAATGTGGTCAGCAGGGACATTTTTCAAAGGATTGTAGGGCACAAAGATATACAGTTAATGTGGACTAAGTAATTGCAGTTGATCAAATGGAGCTTCACACTCAAACACTGAGATGGGATGGACCATGCAACATTGTTGCTGGGCTGCTTAACAAAAGCATAAAACATCTTGAACAGCAAGTAGATGCAAAGCAGCAATTTGCAAGTGCAAACAGGCTAGAAGGATCCATCTACGCAGCCCACCTCTCTCCGAAACGTAAAGCTCAGCTGCTGAACTTGGTGGGAAAGAAATGTACTGTCAAGTGTTTGTTGGATGGGGTTCCTGCTCAAGCATTGTGGGATACTGGCTCACAGGTCTGTCTGATTAATGAACAGTGGCGTAAAGAGCATCTACCTCATGTAAGAGTAAGAGGCACAGAGGAAATCCTTGGACCTGGGACATTGATGGGCAGGGCTGTGAATCAGACAGACATCCCCTTTAGCGGATGGATTGAGGTAAAGTTCCAGCTGGACACCTCTAATACATCTAACACAGAGCTACTTGTGCCACTGTTGGTATCAAAGACACCTGGTGTGGCAGAAGAGCCAATCATTGGGTATAATGTTATTGAACATCTTTTGCAGCAAGAGAAAGAACAACCATCTCAAGCTATCATAAATACATTGACCGCAGCCTTTTCAGTGGATTGTAAAAGGGCCGAGGGGCTCATACGATTGGTCAAACAAGGAGATTCCAGCACTTGTGAGGGAACAGTTAGAGGAAGCCGACAAAGAACAAAAATACCACCTGGTGAGACAAAAATGGTAAAGTGTTCTGTGCGGACTGTTCCATTGACATGTAACCAGGAGATGTTGTTTGTTCCAGTTGAGAGTCCTGAGTGGCCTGAAGGACTCACAGTCACTGAGAATGTAGTCAGGCTCCAGAGAGGCACCTGGTCAAAGGCCCTCATCCCAGTATGTAATGATACATGCCATGACATTATACTTCAACCACGCACCGTGTTAGGCCATGTACAGAGCGTAAAAGCGGTCTACCCTGCTGCTGCAAAACCTGTGGAGATAGAAGACTCAGTGGACCACAGCATGAAATCACCAGCAGTAGAAAACCCCATAACAACCAAAGAATTGAACACGGGATCGATGACCCAGTGTAATGGAGATCTATGGGACCCACCTGTTCCAGTTAACCACTTGTCACCCCAACAGCAGAAAGAGGTGAGGAAACTGCTGAGGGAAGAATGTGCTGCTTTCTCCAAAGATGATCAAGATGTAGGTTGTATTCCATCGCTGGAGTTGAAAATCAGACTCAAAGACACAACACCAGTCAGGCGAACATACATGTCTGTGCCAAAACCACTTCATAAGGAAGTCAAAGAGTATCTGGAAGATCTCTTAAACCGCGGATGGATCACAAAATCAAGATCTGAATATTCTTCGCCCATTGTCTGTGTGAGAAAGAAAGATGGAAGTCTGCGACTGTGTTGCGACTATCGCGAATTGAACCAGAAAAGCATACAAGATCGTCATCCAATTCCTCGCATCCAAGACATGCTTGATAGTCTCAGTGGAAGTGCTTGGTTCTCCATCTTAGACCAGGGAAAAGCCTACCACCAAGGATTTTTGGAGGAGAGCAGTCGTCCAATGACTGCATTCATTACACCCTGGGGCCTATACGAATGGATCCGAATTCCATTTGGTCTGTCTTCGGCACCCGCAGAATTCCAACGTTGCATGGAGGAGTGTCTAGTAGGGCTGAGAGATGAAATATGTCAACCATACTTGGATGACAACCTTGTGCACAGCAAAACCTTTGACGACCATCTCAATGACCTACGGAAAATCTTGCGTCGCTATCAACAGCATGGGATCAAGCTGACAGCAAGGAAATGTGAGGTCTTTAAGAGTCAAGTGAGGTTCCTGGGAAGACTGGTGTCCAAAGATGGATATACCATGGACCCTGCCGACATAGCACCGGTACAGGCCTTAAGAGAGAGGACACCAACAACAGTAGGAGATGTTAGGAAATTGTTAGGATTTGTATCATATTTCCGCTCATATATACCAAACTTCTCTAGGATAGCTACACCACTCTATGACCTTCTGAGCCAGGAAAAGGGTCCAGGCCAGACAAAACCTAAAAGTAAAGTGAAAGCCGTTCGGAAAGGGAACAGCCAGGGACAGCTCCCCTCAAACCATCCTATTATCTGGACGCCAGAGCATCACAAGGTTCTGTCCCAGTTGATCGGTCTTCTTTCACAACCACCTATTCTGGGTTATCCCAATTTTGAAGAACCATTCAGTCTTCACTGTGATGCATCCCAAGAAGGCCTGGGGGCGGTCTTGTATCAAAGACAGGGGGGCAAGTTACGGGTCATTGCTTATGGATCAAGGACATTAACAGCCCCAGAGAAAAATTACCATCTTCATTCTGGGAAGCTCGAATTCTTGGCCATGAAGTGGGCAATATGTGAACGCTTCAGGGACTACCTATACTATACCCCTTCATTTGTTGTATACACCGACAACAATCCATTGACCTATGTGCTCACGACAGCCAAACTAAATGCTACCACACATCGCTGGGTCGCAGAGCTGGCCGATTTTAATTTTGTTATTAAGTATCGTCCAGGAAAAGCCAACTCAGATGCAGATGGTTTGTCTCGTATGCCGCTGGAAATGGAGGAATATATGCAGAGGTGTTCAGAAGAAGTGAGTCCAGATGTCATCAGCTGTGTAACCAAGGCCCTCAGTATCCAGTCAAAAGAACACACTCCGTGGATGTGTCCAGTAACTATTGAGACAGCGCTGCGTGAGGAAAGGAATGACCCATTGGCTTTCAGCTGGACGGCACTGAGAGAAGCCCAAGAAGAGGATCCAGTGATCAGCAAAGTGCTGGGTTGCATAGAGAAAGGCAAATGGCCGAAAGATGGAGAATGGAGTGGTCATGATGGCCGGTCAGTACTGATGAGAGAAAGGAAAAAGTTGGTCTTGGACGAGCATGGAGTTTTGTACAGGAAAACAGCAACCCGTTCACAGCTTGTACTGCCCAAGAAATTTCACGGTTTGGTTTTTAAGGAGTTGCATGAGAACATGGGTCATCTTGGTGTAGAGAGGACGCTTAACCTGATAAGAGACAGATTTTACTGGCCACACCTGCAAAAGGATGTTGAACAGCATGTCTTAAGAGTGTGTCGTTGTTTGAAGACGAAACGCCCCAACAAGCCAAATCGAGCACCACTCACCTCCATTGAAACAACACACCCTTTTGAGCTGGTTTCAGTTGACTTCCTCCACCTGGAGAGATGCAGAGGTGGATACGAGTATATCTTGGTCGTCATGGACCATTTTACACGCTTTGCCCAAGCCTACGCATGCCGCAACAAATCAGCCAAGACAGCAGCCCAAAAGATCTTTGGGGGTTTTGTGTTAAAGTTTGGGTTCCCTACAAGGCTGCATCATGATCAGGGGAAGGAGTTTGATAACCAATTGTTTGCACAACTTCAGCAGCACAGTGGTGTTAAAGGTTCCCGAACGACACCCTACCATCCACAGGGGAATGGGCAGGTCGAGCGATTCAATCAAACACTCCTATCGATGTTACAGAATTTAACTGACAGGGGAAAAGCTGATTGGAAGAACTCCCTTTCCCAAGTTGTTCATGCATACAACTGCACACGCAATGAAGCCACAGGATTTGCACCTTACTATTTGCTGTTTGGACGTCACCCAAGGCTTCCAATTGATATAATGTTCAACCTGACCCCCGGGGACCAATCAACATCTCATCATGAATATGCGAGTAACTGGAGGAAACGAATGGATCAGGCCTATCAGCTGGCTTCGGAAGCATCAAAGGTGGAGGGTGTAAAGGCCAAGAGCAGGTATGACAATAAGATCTATGGAGCAGAGTTACAGCCTGGTTGCAGAGTTCTCATTAGGAATATGACAGAAAGAGGGGGCCCAGGTAAACTTAGATCGTATTGGGAGGAACATGTCCATGTGGTCCAGAAAAAGAGATCAGAGTGCCCAGTCTACGAGGTGCACCCTGAAACAGGACAAGGGCGCGTCAGGGTGCTTCACCGTAACATGCTTCTTCCTTGTGAATTCCTGCCAGTAGAAGATGCCAAAGTCATTCAGAAAAAGGCATTAAAATTAAATAACAGCAAAAATAACACCAAGCAGCAGGCGAGAGACAGTAGCTCAGAGGATGAGAGTGACTGGATTGGATTTCAGGGTACTTTTAGTACTGGTCAGTTCCACAAACAGCTCCGTCCTGACGCTAAAGAGTTCTACCCAGGAACTACAAATGAACCTGCAGTAATGGACAGCTCATCCACAGAACCAGCCGAGCATCATGAGAAAGGAATGGAAGAGGGGGAAGAGGAAGGAATAAGTGTGTCTGAAGAAGAACAGTCCTCAGAGACAGAGGAAGTGGTGAGATTTGAGAGGGAACCAGAGCTGCTAAGGACTGAGTCAAATGAAGACATCTGCGAGCTAGATGAAGATGGGGTCCAGAGGCTAGAACCTGCACTGCCACAGAGGTTATATCCTTTAAGAAAAAGAAAGCAAAAGCAGACATTTACGTACCACACACTAGGACAACCTACACTAGAATAGTCTAATTCACAAGCATTACACGCATACACTTACAGACAGGCACACACATTCATCCATACTGACGAACACATACATACGTACCTATACATGCATACACATTTTCAGGTAGAGAGGTTGTGGAGGGAAAGAAAACATTCACTCTACTTATTTTTTGTATGTTATTTGATGTATAGCATTTTAAGATACAAGTTACTGATACAATTGATGTGTTAGGAGTGAAAATTGTTGAATTTTCCGTTGACCCTGTTTAATCAGACATGATGATGACATATTGGTGAGAGTATGGCAATAAGAAGTCGTGTGCAAGAGTAAGATCTGGAAGAAGTGCCATAAGAGACTGAATTGCGTTAAAACGTGCCACATATTAATCTAGTAGGGTTGTTTGAGTTGACGGTATAAAAGACCTGCTGAAGGATATTGTATATGTTTTAAAAACAGACAATGTAGCTGATTTCATGGTGCACAATGATGTGAGCTACAGACACATTACAAGAACATAGGAGATATTTGTATATGTGATTTTGGCTAAGCCAATATTGTATCCTTGCATAACTATAACTGACTCCTGCGGCTCAACCTACACGTCTCAGATGTTGGGATTAAACGGGATGACGGGGACGACATCATTTTTGGAGGGGAGAGTGTAAGGGAAATAAGCCCCCCCAGATGTTTTGTTTATTTTTTTTATGCTTATGATTGTTAACTGGATTGTATTGTTAATGCTGATGACATTTGTTTCTTCTGGGTTTTGTAATGTTTTGGGTTTTTTTTCATGTTCCCTTAGTTGAACATATTTGTGTCTGTGTCTTTAAAAAACCGGAGCTCGACAGACAGGTGTTATTAGTGGAAGTGCGCGAGAATGCGAGATGCGGAAGTGCAGTAATATACTGATCCACGTTGTGCTCACAAAGTTTTGAAATAAACGAACCATTTGTCTAAATATCAACACACTTGTGGACCTTGTGTGTAACACATGGTAGGTTGATTGGCATCTCTGGAAAATTGTCCGTAGTGTGTGATTGTGTGAGTGAATGAGTGTGTGTGTGTGTGCCCTGCGATGGGTTGGCACTCCGTCCAGAGTGTATCCTGCCTTGATGCCCGATGATGCCTGAAATAGGCACAGGCTCCCGAGGTAGTTCGGATAAGCGGTAGAAAATGAATGAATGAATGAATGAATGAATATTAACAGGTTTGAGACAGTGCATTGTCTCGGTCTGCATTTTCTGCCATGAGACTTAAGACATTTTTATAATCAAAGCCATAAAATACATAATTGCTGGCATTCCATTGGCCAAATTTGGTTATAAATGACCTCCTCTTGCTAATACACTAATAGAAAATAGTACTATTTTGGTATAGTACCTAACCCTAGGTCTAATATAACTTGTAGATCACATGGTATCTACTGGAGCCATTATAAGGACATCATTACTCATCCAGATCCATGCTTCTAGGTTACTTTGATCATGATTTAATGATGCCTTTAATGGTTAACAATGGTCATTTACAGTGGAAACCATTAGAATTTCTGTGATGATGTCCATGTCACCATGTGTGTAGTGTCTGGTTTATTACTGTGACATTCACAGTCTAGTAAGTAAGTAAGTAAGTAAATAAATAAATAAATAGATTATCTTCTATTCCAGCCTTCATCCAGATATTATATCCCTTCATGTAAACGTTTAACAGGGAGTAAAGCTATAGAAAGAATTAGTAAGTAATCTTGTTCCTGCTGGAAACAAAACAAAAGAAAAAATACCACAGAAACCAGACATTTCAGGTAGTGTAACATCAATATACACCTATATTGTATAGATGTAACACTTAGAACACCATTCCAAAGTTATGGAACAGAATATAGGGCAATTTGAGTTGGATGAAGGTGCTACAGTAGGTGGCAGTAAAACACTTTTCAGCTCTGAAACCACAGAAAAAGAAGCAGTTCTATGTTTACATCTACTGTATGTGGCGACGGTTAAATTCGGTTTATTTTTAAATAAAAAGCCGTTAAGATTTAAATCTACAGGTAAGTTACATTGTTTCTCTGAGCTGCTCGGGATCCGTTACAAGATCTCTGACTGGATTCTAATTAGATCTCTGCTTCATATTTAATAGTGTCTACAGACCTAATAAGAAGAATAAGAGTTTAATTTTTTAACTTTAATATTTCTTTAGTTTACTTCAGCTGACATTATCCTCATCGTCTAAGCGTTATTTCTGAATATGAATGATCATAGTGTTGACTTTATTTTACTATTGACCTGGGAAACACGAAGTAACGGGACTTATTACTCAATAATCTGTAAATATAAACGCATAACTCTGTTGATGACGCCTTCATCTTAGGTATTGTTGCTAGGCAGTTATCTGTGACGTATATTATTATACGTCATTATTTGTCTCCTAAAACAAATACATGTGTATACAGTATAATCTAAAGATAGTACAATGTAAGTGCTATTGTTTACTTCTGCTGCTGAGTCCTCAGTTGACTTTGAGAATTTTCTTGTCATCAGCTGTAGAGGTCTTTCTTGCCTTACCAGTCCCTTTATGTTCAATTAAGTTTATTTGCATAATGTTCAATGTAAAGACTTATTACTATTGAGCAAACCAGAGATGATGGTGGCAAGCAAAAAACCCACTGAGATGAAATTAGAAAGCAGCTTCGAGACGAACCAGACTCCGAAGGGATCCTAGCCTCATCTGGGTGAAGCTCGATAGTGTGATCATGAATAATATCATGTCTATAACTGTACTATGTTGTCAAAAAGTTTAATTGGGTAGTCTGGAATTTTTTTCTACTGTAGTTTAAACATTAAGTTTATTTTGTTTGCATTTACATTTATGCCGTTATCTAGAGCGAACTAGATTTACAGTATCTCACGGAAGTAAATACACCCCTCACATTTATTATAACTTTTCATTTGACAACACTGAAGAAATGACACTGTGCTATAATGTAAAGTAGTGAGTGTACAGCTTGTATAACAGTGTATACAAAATAACTCAACACACAGCCATTAATGTCTAAACCACTAGCCACAAAAGTGAGCCATCTCCCTGGTATTTTCCACAACAGTCTCTTGTATCCCCAGGTTCTCCATGTGGACCATCTTCAGCAGCATTGAGCAGCCTCCATTTGATACAACTTCAACCAGAAGTAGGGCATCACGGTGGATACCAATATCCCAGGCGAACCATGTGCATTAAGAGAGAGAAAGAGGTTATTAGGTATGCTTTTAGTCACACGATGGTTAAGGACAATGTACATTGTGTGCAGAGTGCAAGCAGGGACTCTATGACTAGCTATAGTCAGCATAACTAAAAAGGAGTTCCATAAGGAGAAGCAGACAGGAGAGCTTCCTGGGACATAAAGTAGTTAGCCACTGCATTATCAACAAACCTGAGAAAGAAACATCAGCCTAGAATTTCACAGAAGGCAGTGCCCCCTGCTGTAGCCTTTAATACTTGAGGTACCAACAATATTACAGTATGTACTGTTTGATCAAAGTAGGTGTGTTAATAAAAGACCAAAAGTTTGTTCAGGTACTGTGCAGTGAGACCATTCAGTGCTTTGTAGGTCAGTAGTAGTCACTTTAGGAGCTGTGTGGATAAGATAGGAGTTATGTGTCATATCTTCTGCTTCTAGTTAGGACTAGCTGCTGCGTTCTGGACTAACTGGTGATTGTTTATGCCCCTACAATAAGGCATCACAATAATCCAGCCTAGAGTTCATGAACTAGTGTTTCTGCATCATGTAATGACATCATATTTCTTATCTTAGCAATATTTCTGAGATGAAAGAAAGCAACCATAGTAATATTATCTACATAAGCTTCAAATGAGAGACCAGAGTCAATAATCACACCAAGGTCTTTTTTTTATTACTGAACATGATGAAATAGAAAGACCATCCAGAGTTACTCAGGAATCAGAAAGCTTACTCCTGTCTGCATGTGGTCCTTGTACAAGCACTTCTGTCTGTCAGGGTTAACAGGAGAAAGTTAGTAAGCGTCCACTGTCTAATGTTCTTTACACATTTCTCAGTTTTATTAAGCTGGCGTCTGTCTAGATTTGTTGAAACACGTAACAGTTTACATTCTAATTTTCCAGTTGTCTGTTTTTAAGGTGCATGTGATTTATACCCGGGTGCTAGCTTTTTCCCTTGACTGCAACACCTCCTCATCTGCCAGTTAGACGAAGCAAGTGTAGGAAACTGTATCCTGGAGGACTTACTTCTTTTAATGCCACATACTCATTTGGTTTAATTCATGTTTCTGCTAAATACATACTCAGTATTTTAGAACTTAGATCATGACTCATTGCAGTTAGCAGATGGTCAGTTTAGCCTTCTTATCTCCTCCCTGGCTTTGGAGCTAGGCCTGTTTTAAAACTATGTGTGAATATAATGAACATCATTCTGTCCAAACTAAGCTCCCTGGTTCTCCCTGGTTAATAATGCTCCAAACAAGTCAAAGGGTTTAGAAGATGTCTCTGACTGTTGGTATTTGTTTACTTATTATGATTTCCTTAAGTTTTATATTCCACTTGAGTAATAACAAACACCAATGATAAAACACACTGAATATTATGGTGCATTAAAATTGGGGAAACAAAATGAAAGTCTTTGTCCTATATGTTATGTAAAGCACTGGATATTGCACAATCATTGTGCACAGCATAGTCTCTACAAGATACAACTAAGTAATTTACATATTATAATAGTTAATTTGTTGTCAGCAAATTCCAAAAAAATTGTCTGCAAATTTTTCTTACATCTTACATTTGGGGCATTGGGACAATACTGTTTTATGTATTTTTCTTCTTCTTAGACAAACACAAAAACATCATGTCCACAAGAGATTCCAGTAACCCTCAAAAGACTTCCAGTACACTGGATACTACAACCAGTTCTTCACATATGAAGAAAGATTGTCACACTTGCTCAGACTGTGGAAAGACTTTAACTTCCCAGAGTAAACTCCAAATCCACCAGCGCATTCACACAGGGGAGAAACCTTATCACTGCTCACATTGTAGGAAGAGGTTTATCTGCAAGAGTGCTCTTCGAAGACACCAGCGCATTCACACAGGGGAGAAGCCGTATCACTGCTCACAGTGTGGCAACAGTTTTAATTGCAGGAGTACTCTCCGAAGACACCAGCACATTCACACAGGAGAAAAGCCGTATAACTGCTTGCACTGTGAGAAGAGTTTTACTCGGCTGAGTATTTTACGTGAACACCAACGAATTCACACAGGAGAGAAACCGTTTATCTGCTTACAGTGTGGAAGACGTTTTTCTCAGCGCGGTAATCTCAAAACACACCAAAGACTTCACACGGGAGAGAAGCCGTATCACTGTTCAGAGTGCGGGGAGAGCTTTAAACACAAGACGTCTCTCCAGGAGCACCAGACTATTCACTCTGGAGAGAGACTCTATTATTGCTCACACTGCGGGAAGAGTTTTAATCGAGAGAGTCATTTCCAAATCCACCAGCATGTTCACACCGGACAGAAGCCGTATCAGTGTTCGCACTGTGGAAAGAGTTTTGCTCGACCGACTACTCTAAGAAACCACCAACACATCCACACTGGACAAAAGCCATATCAGTGTTCGCATTGTGGAAAGAGCTTTACTCAGCCGAGTACTCTCCAAAACCACCAGCGCATTCACACAGGACAGAAGCCATATCACTGTACACAGTGTGGAAAGAATTTTAGTCTCTCAAATGCTCTCCGAAGACACCAGCGCATTCATACAGGAGAGAAGCCATATCACTGCTCAGATTGTGGAAAGAGTTTCAATCAAAGAAGTCACCTCCGAACACACCAGCGCATTCACAGGCTCACAGTGTAGGGGAAGCTTTACGTTTACGGCATTTGACAGAAGCTCTTATCCAGAGCGACTTATGTTATAGCTTATTTTATATAACTGAGCAATTGAGGGTTAAGGGCCTTGCTCAGGGGGCCAGCAGACTTTCTCCTCTTTGACTTTCTCCTTATGGTACTTCAGACTAGTGTTAATTTCGTCAGACGAGACGAGACAAAATATGTTCGTCAACAACCTTTTTTTTTTTCCATGACTAAGACGAGACGATGACAAGACTGCACCACTGTCCAAAAACACTGACTAAGACTAAATTAACATGCATTATTGTTGACGATATTTGATACAACTTCAACCAGAAGTAGGGCATCACGGTGGATACCAATATCCCAGGCGAACCATGTGCATTAAGAGAGAGAAAGAGGTTATTAGGTATGCTTTTAGTCACACGATGGTTAAGGACAATGTACATTGTGTGCAGAGTGCAAGCAGGGACTCTATGACTAGCTATAGTCAGCATAACTAAAAAGGAGTTCCATAAGGAGAAGCAGACAGGAGAGCTTCCTAAAACTATGTGTGAATATAATGAACATCATTCTGTCCAAACTAAGCTCCCTGGTTCTCCCTGGTTAATAATGCTCCAAACAAGTCAAAGGGTTTAGAAGATGTCTCTGACTGTTGGTATTTGTTTACTTATTATGATTTCCTTAAGTTTTATATTCCACTTGAGTAATAACAAACACCAATGATAAAACACACTGAATATTATGGTGCATTAAAATTGGGGAAACAAAATGAAAGTCTTTGTCCTATATGTTATGTAAAGCACTGGATATTGCACAATCATTGTGCACAGCATAGTCTCTACAAGATACAACTAAGTAATTTACATATTATAATAGTTAATTTGTTGTCAGCAAATTCCAAAAAAATTGTCTGCAAATTTTTCTTACATCTTACATTTGGGGCATTGGGACAATACTGTTTTATGTATTTTTCTTCTTCTTAGACAAACACAAAAACATCATGTCCACAAGAGATTCCAGTAACCCTCAAAAGACTTCCAGTACACTGGATACTACAACCAGTTCTTCACATATGAAGAAAGATTGTCACACTTGCTCAGACTGTGGAAAGACTTTAACTTCCCAGAGTAAACTCCAAATCCACCAGCGCATTCACACAGGGGAGAAACCTTATCACTGCTCACATTGTAGGAAGAGGTTTATCTGCAAGAGTGCTCTTCGAAGACACCAGCGCATTCACACAGGGGAGAAGCCGTATCACTGCTCACAGTGTGGCAACAGTTTTAATTGCAGGAGTACTCTCCGAAGACACCAGCACATTCACTGTCCAAAAACACTGACTAAGACTAAATTAACATGCATTATTGTTGACGAAAAAAGACGAGACAAAAATGTTTTATATAAAATAAAAACAAAGATTTTTTCTTCTCTTCGTTTTCGTCTACAATTGTCTGCTTTTTCATTGGCTGTTACGCCTTTAAAATATTCAGAGCGAGTTCGCGGCTTCGCGCTGTTTAGTGTGTGTAGAAAGAATTCGTCCACACGCCGCTCAAAAAAATATGTCCCGATGACCGGTCTTTGCATTACAATTAAAATCACTATCAATAAAGTAAAAAATGTGATGTGCGGTCAAGTTCGAGTGAAACAGATGTGAAACACTTTTTTTTACTGAAATGTTTATCAGTAATAATCTCAGTAATAATGTGTTATTTTAAAAAAGACTACAATTTTTTGACTAAAACTAGACTAAAATTAAAAGACTTTTAGTCGACTAAAACTTGACTAAGATACCTTGAGTTTTCTTTTGACTAAAATTAGACTAAAATGATGAGACTTTTAGTCGACTAAAACTTGACTAACAAAAAAAGATATGTGAAAGACTAAATATGACTAAAACTAACAAGGACATTTGGCACAAGACTAAGACTTTTCACTTTGATTCATAGGGGCATTAGAGAATAGTCAATTTTCTGTGGCCAATATGACATTTCAAACAAACCTCTTTAGTAATAACTGATTCATGGACCAGTGTCTTTTTAATATCCCATGTTTATATCTTCTGAAAATATGTTTCAAAGACATGTTGACTTGTCATAACTCAGTAGTGGCTTATGCTAGCTAGCTATGGTATTATTATCCATTAAATTGTAAATGAATAAAAAGAGTAACAGTGAATTAAATGGTTTTATATTGAATAATAAACATATAAAATGAGATTTTGTTATGGCACCTTATTTCATAATGGCAGCATAATTACTGTTTATCCAGTACATTTTAGCCTATGTTTTTTTTAGCACAGGCATTCTTACATTCTTCATAGACACAGAATGGACAATAAAACTCAAATACTGTTTTTGATGCATAAATTTTTTAATTTTTAATTTTTATTCTGGCCTTGGAAGAGAAAGCAGTATTTGTACCAATTAAACTCTAAAAAACTAAACCTGTTTTGAGAAATTTCACTATCACTATAACTTTCACTATATTTTTATATATCATCGCTGTCGGGCGGAAACCTCGTATGTCCAAATTTGGTCAATTTCATATTTTTTCACATATGGATGCTATTGGTCAGTCCCCACGTGGGTCTGTTATTTTTACAAGTTATTAACCAATCTAAAGTCTTGAAAATAGCTTGAGCGCAAATCTCATAACTCCATTGGACACTTCAACTGTCCACCTCTTCCTCACTCCGCGGGAGAGCTTCACGGCATATTTCTCCTCAAGAAGAGTCGCAACGAATCAACACGTCTTCTGAGGTAAATGTCTTCAAAACACTGGGCTCAAACATAACTGTGTATATATACTGGCTTGGTTCACATATTTACCTTTATTTCTAGCTAACCTTTCTGTACTAGAAAACACTAGTGTTTAGTTGACCCAACCTCCTTCTGGATCTACAGTCATGTGAAAAAAATTAGGACATGTCATGAAAGTCTGTGTTTTTTGTTTTTTTTACATAGTTAAACATTTGGCCATTTGATCTTCATTTTAACAATATTGAAGGATTCAAGTAATATATCTAATCAACTCTTTTTAGTTGTCTGCATGTGGTTACATCACTTTCATCTACAGGTGCATATTAAAACAAGATCAGAAATTGACATAAATAAATAAATAAATACATTTCTAAATAAAGAACTCAATATTTAATGGGGTGTCCTAATTTTTTCACATGGCTTTACATACACCAATGAGCCATTACATTATGACTATCTATCTAAGAGCTTGTGGGACCTCCTTTAGCCTGCAAAGCAGTGGCCACACCTCTGGGGGATCTGGTATCATAATGTCAACAGCAGATCTTGTGGGGTGTCGGTGATGTAGCGCGAACCTGCCTTTCCAAGTGGAACCACAAATGTTTGCATTAATGCCAGGTAAATTTGGAAGCCAAGACATTAACAGAAATTGACCATCAATGCTCCAGGCTGGGGGTGGTCATAATGTAATGGCTCATTGGTGTATATATAAAATATTTTTTATAAAGACTGAACAGACACCACACCACAAGTATAATTCACTATCTTGTTCTACACGATTCTTGTATTCACTTTAATATTTCCTCCAATCTTCTTAGAGCTTTTGATATTGTGACAAAACTGAAATAGGAAGTAAAATGATTAGGCTGTGAATGCCAAAGTGGTTTAAACTCGACATGACTGATGGATGAGGCGGTGTGATGAATCTCATCAGAGAACAAAAATTTAATTTTGGGGGGCTTATTCCAGGTGAATCCCAGGTGAACTTTTTAATTTGTAGGTAATTTTAGACTTACTAAACAGAATACAGTAAGGTTTGAGAAGATGATCATTTGCATTCAGTCCAGTAGGAGGCGATAAATCATCTTTCAGTTGTGAAATCATCTTGTACTGAACAAGAAGAGCGAGCTAATCATCTGTTTATGAAGATGTTCTTGCCTGCATTCGCACAGCACAGTATTAAATCTGAGTGTTTTAAAGCTAACAGCATTTGAAGAGGGTAAATGTGTGGAGCTTTAAATCCTGGGGTAAGTGAAAGTGAAACTGGTTACCTGAGTTTCTCCATGGATCTCTGGTTCATATGTAATAATCTCCAATGCAGATAGTTAGATTTTTACTTTCTTATATAATTAAATGGTAGGTAAATAAATGCATTCTTACTGCTAGCCGTTTCATTTGTTTTCGATTATTGGAACCTGTTATTACTGAACCTCAATAACCAAGTTTCTGTTATCTACAAAGTGTAAAAACTCAGTAATTAAACTGTGATGCTTCGAATCATTTTATATGACTCAGGGTTAACAATTGACTTGAGTGAATCGTTCTTTTTCATGTGCAAATATCCTTTTGCTCTAGAATTTTTTATTTCACCAAAAATGATTCATGCTCTGATTCTTTCAGTGACTGTTTACATCAAAACGTTCGAAGTTACATCATTGCACCAATAGGTGGCGCCATTGAGTGGTCTTATTTTAGATACTATTATTGTCAGCAATGTTTTATTTATTTTTTCCCCTCTTCCTTGAGATAGATTAGAACATGCTGCCCACAAGAGACTTCAGTAATCAGCAGCAATCTTCTGCTACAGCTTGTCCCGTCTCTAGTCATGTTGAAATAAAGACTGAGCTTCATCTGTGTTCAGACTGTGGGAAGAGTTTTTCTTACCTCAGTAGTCTTAAGAAACACCAGCGCCATCACACAGGAGAGAAGCCCTATGACTGCTCGCAATGTGGGAAGCGTTTTAATCGACTCGGAAATTACAAACGACACCAACAAATTCACACGGGAGAGAAGCCGTTCAGCTGCCTGCAATGTGGAAAGAGTTTTACTCAACTCTGTTATTTCAAGGAACACCAGCGAATTCACACTGGAGAGAAGCCCTTTATTTGCTTACAGTGTGGAAACCGCTTTACTCAGTCGAGCACTCTCAGAAGACACCAGAGCATCCACACCGGAGAGAAGCCGTATCACTGCTCACAGTGTGGAAGGAGTTTCACTCGGTTCAGTAGTTTCAAGAAACACCAACATATCCACACAGGAGAGAAACCGTTTATCTGCTTAGACTGTGGGAGCAGATTCACTCATCTGGGTAACCTTAAGACACACCAACGCATCCATACGGGAGAGAGGCCTTATCACTGCTCACAGTGCGGAAAGCATTTCACACGACTCAGTAGTTTCAAACAACACCAACAAATTCATACAGGAGAGAAACCGTTTATCTGCTTAGAGTGCGGGAGCAGATTCACTCACTGTGGCACTCTCAAAACACACCAACGCATCCATACGGGAGAGAAACCGTATCACTGCTCGCACTGCGGAAAGAGTTTTGCTCACATGAATAATTTCCAGCGCCACCAAGGAATTCACACAGGACAGAAATCCTTTAGCTGCTCACAGTGTGGAAAGAGTTTCAATCTAGAACGCAACCTTGAAGATCACCAGCGCATCCATACGGGAGACGACCGGTATCACTGCTCACACTGCGGAAAGCGTTTCACTCGACGCAGTAACTTCGAACAACACCAGCGAATTCACACAGGAGAGAAACCTTTTATCTGCTTACACTGCGGAAGAGGTTTCACTCAGCGAGGCACTCTAAAAACACACCAACGCACCCATACGGGAGAGAAGCCGTATCAATGCTCCCGCTGCGGAAAGAGCTTTGCTCATATAAGTACTTTCCAACGCCACCAAGAAAGTCACACGTGAAAACCTCCAAGAAGTCCAGCGCATTCATACTGGAGAAAAACAGTGCATCATTGCTCACAGAGTGTGTAGACACCAGATCTGCATCATCTCCAACATCACCAGTATCCACTATGTACACCTGCACCTACATGTACACGTACAACAGAGATGTAAAGTAATTTTAAAACACACAGGTGTAGGCAGTAACATAGCGATGTCCGTTTTCCGTTTTAATTCCATATTATTCTGGACTTGACAGGATTATTATTTTAGCTGACCACCACAGTACATCACCATAAGGTATTTAAATCCAAATCAGTTCAACAGTGTAGGAATTACAGCACTTTGTATATGTGCATGTTTTAAACTAAGGACCATATTCATGTCATTTGTATTTCACTTCTCGAACAAATTCCTTTAAACAGAGTCCACAAGCCCAATTCTTTTCAAATTTCTGTATCATTTATTATAGTAAAAAATAAAATCAATTCACAATTCAAAAGAGTCCACAAAAGAGTCATTTTGTGATAAAACAATGAAGTAATAATTTAACGATGGATCTAGAAATAAATGAAATATATATGGAGTTCATTATTGTTCATTTTCAATTAATGTTTAGTCCCAGATTTGTTCTTTTTAAAAGCATGCATGTTGTCATGAAGGTCCTTTATTTCTTCAATACGAATTTCTTAAATTCGTAAACTGTAAAGACAGTGGGTCACAAATGGTCCTGCAGTCATGAAATCATTCTTTGAGAGTTCAGGGGATGGAATAAAAGAATTTCATCACAGGATCTGGGGAAATGTTATTTTTATTAGGTGCAACCAGTAGGTGGTAGTAAAGCATCTTTCATCTGTCATCCACTTCAAGTCGAAGAAGAAGCAGAAGAAGCTCTAGTTCTCCTGTTTACAAAAGAATATGGTTGTATTTCTGTCCTGCACACCTCTTCTGCCTGAGGATTAGGTGGTTAGAAGAAAAGCTCATTACTGTGTCTGTATTTGTAGTGGTTGGTGTGGTTAACTACCTTCTAACTAGAAGCACAAAGAGGTAAGTTAAAGTGAAACTGTTTACCTGAGATGTTTTCTCTCTCTTTCTCTCAGATAATAACATTGACACTTTGCTTCACATGTTTAGAAGGAGACCTTTAATTAAGTATTTACATAAATCTGATTGCTGTTTTTATAATTTGCTTTCTCTTACTGAAGAAGTTAATTTAGGAAACATATTCCACATTAATCTTAATTATCATCATCATCATCATCCCTGTGTCGTCGCACTGTCAGGACAACTCAATTATAACTAGATTTGTAAAGTTTGTCGCGACAAACTTTGATGTTGGCTTTGACGAGGCAAGTATATTTTTGGAGGCGAGTGGACATAAGGGTCACTGTTACTTTTGGAAGCAAGTAAACAGAAAGCTAGGGTGCCAAAACATTTGGAGGTAAGTGGAGACGAGCATGTTCTGAGTGTTTTGATATGTCACATGTCCATGTTGTAAAACGTTTTTTGATTTTGCATATTTTGGGGGCGGGGCTGTGGCACAACCGGAAGGCCAGTCAGTACACCAATTTAAAAGTTTGTTCAGAGTATCAACCTAAAGGAGCTGGTTGAGTTTGGTGTAGAGAGTTCGAAAGCTTGCCGAGTTATAAACCTCCAAATTTTATAATGGGAGTCTATGGGGAAAAAAGGCCATATTGAGACCCGATACCGGAAGTACCGGTACTCGGATCGCTTATAAAAGTAATAGCAACAAACTTCAGACCAGGGACTACAACATATTTGAATTTGGTGCATGTGGCTCGAAAGCCCTAGGAGGAGTTACTCTTGATTAAATTTTTGTCTAAGCTTAAATAGGAAAACAGAATGTTGGCTTCTACAAAGCCAACATAATTACACTGATCAGTTAAGACAGCCAGTTCCAGCCTTTCAGGAGTTATACCTTCACGGTGTACTTTATTAGGAACACCTGCACAGGTATGCAGTTATCTACTCAGCCAATCATGTCTCAGCACCTCTTTGCTAAGAGAGATCAGAGGAAAATGACCAGATTGGTTCAAGTCGCCAGGAAGGATATTGTGACTCGTGTAGTTAGTCTTTACAACTAAGGTGAGTAAAAAAGTAACTCGGCATGGACAAAAAATCAAACCTTGCGATGGATGAGCTACAGTAGAAATCAACATCAGGTTCCACTCCTGTAAACCAAGAACAAGAACCTGAGACCTTCACAGAACTGGATATCTGAACCTTTCGTAGCTGACGACTCCAATGCAAACTGTAGTTTCCACTTTCTTTAATATATGTTTATTTATAGGTTTATTATGATTTTTTTGTAAAGTAATTTTTACAATTAATAAAAAGCTGTGGCTGGAAGATTGTTGCATGAATCAGAAAGCTCCTGATCTGTCTGAAAGCTAAAAATCCTGTGGTAAAATCCATACATAATACTGTTTTCTAACAATCACTGGACTGTGAGATTGCTTTACTCTCAATGTGTTAACTGCTTTGTGTTAGTGTTTAACTGTCATGTGGTAGTTGTCATTAGTGCTTTGTATTACTCTGTGTCATGTTTACATCCAGCACTATAGTGTACTTTTTGTATGTGTGAATGTATTATGTATCACTATAAACAGGCAAAAAGGTCCTTGTATACTCAGTCATACTTGGTATGCTAAATGTTGACACTGCTGCTATTGTTGAGCAATGGAATTAAACTCCTTAACTCCTTGTATTAAGGGGGCACGGTGGCTTAGTGGTTAGCACGTTCGCCTCACACCTCCAGGGTTGGGGGTTCGATTCCCGCCTCCGCCTTGTGTATGTGGAGTTTGCATGTTCTCCCCGTGCCTCGGGGGTTTCCTCCGGGTACTCCGGTTTCCTCCCCTGGTCCAAAGACATGCATGGTAGGTTGATTGGCATCTCTGGAAAATTGTCCGTAGTGTGTGATTAGGTTGATTGGCACTCCGTCCAGGGTGTATCCTGACTTGATGCCCGATGACGCCTGAGATAGGCACAGGCTCCCCGTGACCCGAGAAGTTTGGATAAGCGGTAGAAGATGAATGAACTCCTTGTATTAATGCATGAACAAAAAATTCACCAGTTATGAGGCATTGAGATTTTTCTGCTTTGTATTTTTAATGTTATTGACTTCACTGTTTTTTTCTCCCCAGATACACACAAGAACATGATGCCCACAAGAGATTCCACTGAACATCAAACCACTGCTGGTTTTCTTTATACTATGACCAGCCAAGTACGAATGCACACAGACTTTCTCCAATGCTCATACTGTGGGAAGAGTTTTACTCACCAGAATAGTTTACAAACGCACCAGCGCATTCACACAGGAGAAAAGCCATATCTCTGCGCCGAGTGTGGAAAGAGTTTCAATCAGAGAAGTCATCTGCAGCTACATCAGCGCATTCACACGGGGGAGAAGCCACATCACTGCTCACAGTGTGGCAAGAGTTTCGCTCGACTTAGTAATTTCCAACAACACCACCGAATTCATACAGGAGAGAAACCGTTTATCTGTGTACAGTGTGGGAGAAGATTTACTCACCAGTGTACTCTCAAAACACACCAACGAATCCATACAGGGGAGAAGCCATATCACTGCTCACAATGCGGAAGGAGTTTTGCAGACATGAGTAATTTCCAACATCACCAACGAATCCATACAGGGGAGAAATCATTTCACTGCTCGCAATGCGGAAAGAGTTTTAATCTAGAGACTGCTCTCCAACAGCACCAGCGCATTCACACCGGAGAAAAACCCTATCACTGCTCACAGTGTGGGAAGAGTTTTAACCATAACAGGTCCCTCCAGCGTCACCAGAGCATTCACACTGGAGAGAAGCCGTATCACTGCTCACAATGTGGGAAATGTTTTAATCGGGAGTGTAATTTCCAGACCCATCAGCGCATTCACACTGGAGAAAAACCTTATAGCTGTTCACAGTGTGGAAAACGTTTTAACCAAAGAAGCGCACTCAAAGCACACCAGCGCATTCACACGGGGGAAAAACCCTTTCAGTGTTCGCAGTGTGGGAAGAGTTTTAATCGACAGGATACACTCCAGTATCACCAGCGCATTCACACGGGAGAGAAACCGTATCACTGTTCACAGTGTGGAAAGAGTTTCACTTACCCGAGTAATCTCCAAAAACACCAGGCCGTTCACATGAGACAGAAGCTGTATTAGGTCTGTTTGCTTATATTTTGAACAGAGACACCCAAGCGTTCCATCAACAAACTGCATTGGACATGAAAATGTGACATGATCTTAAATGTAATTTTTATTTTTGGTGGTGAAAGAGGTGAAATTGCTACTTTCCAGTCCCAGAAAACCCTGGTGTCTATCAGGGGTTATTAGATACACAGTTACATAAAACTAGCTGTAATGACGCTGAGGCCTGAACCATGATTTTCCCTCCGTAATGAATAGACGCAAAGTATTTAACTCTGTAAAATTGAACAGCTTATCTAAGAAGGGAAGTACAAAATACAGTGTCAGAGATTAGAATTTATTAAGTGGTGCAGTGTCCATCATTCTGTGTCATGGGATATTATATATGAACTAGATGACATTTCTAATCTGGCCCACCAATAATCTGGGTACTTTAAAAAAGTTATTGTACTAGCAGGCAAAATCGAGCAGTTAACCAAAAACGTTCACATCCTGTACCATCCCTCTGTTATCCATATTTAAAGTACTAAAATAGATTGATTTCAGCTTCAGGCTGTAACACAACACAGTTTAAGGGGGTGAAAACGTACTCAAGACACTTCATGATAAAAACAGTTTGGAAAATGAGTTCTTTTGGTAAAGAATTGCAGTCTGTCATGTAGGTGAGAAATGTCCAATTTATTTGTGCACCGAAACTAACACTTGTTTACGAATAAACACATTTAAGCGGATTCAATGATTTTATTGGTTTAATTATCTGACCAAGTGTAATGTGGTGTTTTACCTAGTGTGAGTTTCAGTAGCTCTGTTTGTAGTCCTCAATACCTCTGTTTAATAGAGAGAAGAGAACAAAGGGTGTTCACTTGTCTGTGTCACAGTGGTTTAAAATGAATCACAGTATGAGCAGATAAATAGCAGCCTTCAGATGAATTTATGCAACTGATTATAGAATTTTTAGTTCTGTTAGTAATATTCTGTTAATTTTATCCAACAGCATGAACTTGTCCATCTTTTTGGCTGTAACAAGAGACATAAGACACTTTATGGACTTTAATTGAAAAAGAATCATCTTGAGGGTGATAATCGGTATCAGGGTGATACACATCAGGGTTAAGTGTATCTGTGAAGTTTCAGATGTACTCCATTTTTTCCTGTGGATTTCACAACAATGACTAAAAGATGTGTGAATGTTGTCCTGGGCTTTGCACTGGCGTCCCATCCTGGGTGAATTCCTCCACATTGTGAAATGTAATGCCAGGATAGGAATATTCCAGATCGGAATGAATCTGATTTGGTATCAGACAGAGAGAATGGCTGAAAGAAATCTTAAAAAAAAGGAATTAAACAGATTTGGTTGATTGATTTATTAATTGATTGATAATGAACCTAAAATAGGAAGATTTAAATTGATCTTTAACTTCCTTTCCGACAGTGCAGTCCAATATGTAGAACACCTTTTAGCTGTGAAACCACCTTAGGATGATGTTGGCTCATGTATAACTTACTGATGTAAATGGTCCAATCCAACTGTGCACACTGACGTATCTCAACTGATTCTGAACACAAGCTCATGCATTATAAGGTATTATTCAGAGTTAAGCAGATAAGTTAAGTTTGTCTTCTTATTACTGGGTCGAGTTTTTGCTGACAGTTTCATTGTATCGTGGTCCTACAAAACTGAGAGGAAATGAATATTATAATATATAATATAATTCACTGCTCAATGTATAGTAACTTATTTTGATGTAAGCATGGAATCTGTAAAGCTTAATAATCTGATGACTCATTATACAATATAATAAATCACTTTATTAACTAATGTACCACTCATCTGCCCCTCTGCTACACAAGTGTGTCAGGATTGCTTTCAAGAGCCCTGATTACCTAACTAACATTTATATACCAACCACCCTCACTGTTCAATTTATTAGGAACATTAAAGACCATTTATACCATTTCTCTAATCTGCCAATCAAGTGGCAGCAGCTAAATGTTCTGAATCACACGTTGATTTTCAGTTTCAAGAGTTTCAAAAAATAAACCCCAAACCATCCTGTGAGTTGGAGTCTGCAGGCTGTAATGCTATATTGATGAGAGAGATCAACGGAGAATGATCAGACTGGTCTGATGATATAGTCACTCATATAGTCACTCTTAACAACTGCAGTGAGCAGAAACGCATCTCAGCAGACTCAACATTGAGATGAATGAGCTACAGCAGTAGCAAACCACATCATAATGTTTCATTCCTGTCAGATAAGGGCAGAAATCTGAAGCTATCCCAAGCACAGTTTCAGCCAAACTGGAGTGTGAAACTGGAGTTTCGAGCTGCCCCGTGGTCAGAACCTGATCAGACTCTAAGGTTTGTGAGCTTAGCTGTAGACGTAGCATCCTTTACTCCTTACATGGGGTGAATGGGGGGTTTAGAAGCCTTTATTATCGCCACATACAGTATACATTACAGCACAGTGGAATTCTTTTCTTCACACACCCTAACTTAGGGGGTAGGGGTCAGAGTGCAGGGGCAGCTATGATATAGTGCCCCTGGAGCAGGGAGGGTTGAGGGCCTTGCTCACCAGTTGAGCCACCACTGCCCCTAGTTGTCGGGTTTATGGAATGCTTTATTGAAGGATTATTACCTGCCTTAAAATAATCAATTTCAGAGGAACCATGTGTGAACCCAAATCCATAATCATCTTGGAATGTGATTTAATTTCCTTCCTGGATTTTAGCTTTGGCCTTTCTGTGCAATCCCAAACTGTGGTGTCTGAACTACATGCTGCATCTTTAAGATGATCCATACTGAGGCTCATGAGGTACATTTTCAGCTTCCAGGAATTTTACACCTCGGCTGCTTTAATCAGTCATGCAGCAGAAACAACATTCAGCCTCAGATATTTGGGCTGTTGTATAATAGTGGATTTATGCTGTATTGCTGGGATACAGTTTTGTATTGATGTTTCTTCCTTGTGATGCAGCTTTCACTTAAGAAGACTGATGGATCGTAGTAACTCCACTTAACTTCTAAAACTTGGAGGCTTGGAGGATCTAGACTCACCATTGCATCAGATATTAATATGTAATTATTATTAGAGATTAACATTAACTCATTATGTCTTGATGTTTCTCATTGGGTTTCTGTTTATTTTTGCGTTCCAGCTGTTTTCCACCTAGAAATAAATGAGGCCATGATGCCCCCGAAAAGCTTCAGTAATCATCTCATACAAATGCAGACTGACGTAACCATTGTTCAGATTGTGGAAAGAGTTTTACTCAAAAGGGCCAACTTAAAACACACCAAGGAATTCATACAGGAGAGAAGCCATGTTTGTCCAGCCAGCACATCCCACAGATGCTTAATCAGATAAAGATCTGGGGAATTTGGTGGCCAAGACAAAACCTTCAATTCTTCAATTTCTCAAACCATTTCTGATTAATTTTTGCAGGGGGCAAACATAATGGTGAAAGAGGACACTGCCTATAGGGAACACTGTTGCCATGAGCATGTATGTGGTCTGCAACAATGTTTAGGTAGGTAGGCACATGTCAAAATATAGTACACATGAACTCCAGAACTTAAGGCTCCTAAGAATTTCACTCACCAAGGCACATGTGCTGTGGTGATGTTACAATAAAAGTGACTTGACTTGCACCTTTTTACCAAACCTCCCTTTATTGCCCAAATTCTCCAGTCCACTAGGTGGTGGTATTTAGCTAGCAACCTACTTAAAGACTGAGGGAAAAGAAGAAGATGCTTTTTCTGAGTAAACCAACTGATCTATCCATCACAACCTGAAGCTTTTTCTGTCTGGATTTGAATCTGAACTTAAACCTTGGTATGAAGCAGTGGTTAAATGTCTCCAGCTTTAATTCCCCAGGTAAGTTAAAGTGGTTCTTTGAGTTCTACATTTAGACTAATCTTACATTATCTTAGCCTAAGCTAACTGTTTAAACGTTGTTTTTGGGGTTTAAACGTAAAAAGCAGGTTATTTTACACAACTTTATCACTTCAGGTTAAACAAGTAAGGAAGCGTAACTGCTAAAGTCTTAATTTCATCTTAAAATCAACTTTATTAAACAGTTAAGCCTTATCTACCTTTTCCTCACCTGTTTCATAACACTGTGTCCCAGGGCTCTCACGTTTTGAAGACAGGCAAGAGTGACATATTTTAAATATGTCTAAAGCTGACCCCCACACCCCCCACCCATCAAGAAAATTTATGACATAAAACATTCCCAAAACTTATTATTTAAATTACATATTAAATTATACAATGTAGTGCTGGTGGTTAGTAGCCTTATTTTTCTGAGATTTAATTTATGATGCATCCATTATTTTATAAAATGTCAGTGAACCGGGGCCCCCTGGCACCATCTCAGGGCCCCCAGTTTAAGAACCACTGACCCTAGACTATTTGTTCTGAGCAGGTGGTGTCAGTGAACAGGCTGTAAAACTGTTAGCAAAGTTACAGACACTCATGAAAAACTCCTGCTGATGATCTGGGAAACGTCTCTAACAGCAGTCACAATGTCATTGTTTGTGTCAAACAAGTTGTGAATTTGTTGTAACATTTTGGGCGCTGCGGCTTATTAAATATATGATAAATAGTACGTTTTTCTGCGTGACAAATACAATGTGTGGCGGGAGAGTGTAACAAAAAAACAGAATGAGTGACTGTCATGCTCAATGCATGATACATGAGAGCCCTGGTGTCCTCACACTCACTGGCCACTTTATTAGGATCAATCATGCAATCAATCATGCAATTACCTAAGCAGCCAATCATGTGCAGCGGTGCAATGAATAAAAATCATGCAGGTACAGCCAGCAGCTTCACTTAATGTTAATTAAACATCAAAATGAAGACAAAGGGCTGGTGTGAGTATTTCGGAAACTGATGATCTGAGATTGATCTGAGATCTGATGTCTGTAGAGTTTAGACACAATGGAGTATATATAGAGTTTACACAGAGAGTGTATAACACCCCAAACCATGAAACCCCCCTGAAACTGTTAAATTTCTGACAGTGTGTCTAACAATGTGCTGCATTTTACCTTTATTTAAAAAAACATAGTTTTAACGTTGTATTTTTTTTGTCACCAGAAATGAACAACACTGTGATAGTCTTCTCCTGCTCCTTGTGTCCTCTATACTACACATCTCAAATTGATCTTGATGAACACACAGTGACATTCCACCAAGGGAAATTAGGAGAAATTAAATATGAAAACATGATGCCTTCAGGAAGCTCCAGTAGTGAGCAGAACACTGGTGGTAATTTACCAACTACCACCAATCACAAACCACTGGAGGAAGAGCTTCACCAATACACAGAGTGTGGGAACAGTTTTACTCAAGTGGTTGATCTCAAAACTCAACACCACCTCCATGCAGGAGAAAAGCCGTACAAGTGTTCGGAGTGTGGAAAAAGTTTTAATCACAGGAATACTCTCCGACAACACCAGCGTATTCACACAGGTGAGAAGCCATATCACTGCTCAGAGTGTAAGAAGAGCTTTAATCACCATACAAATCTCCAGACACACCAGCGCATTCACACAGGAGAGAGGCCGTATCACTGCTCAGAGTGTGAGAAGAGCTTTACTCATCACAGTGCTCTCCAGCGACACCAGCTCATTCACACGGGAGAGAAGCCATATCATTGCTCACAGTGTGGGAAGAGTTTTAATCGGCAAACCAACCTCAAAACACACCAGCTCAGTCACACAGGAGAGAAGCTGCATCAGTGCTCGCAGTGTGGAAAAAGTTTTTCCCACAAAAGTGGTCTCCAGACACATCAGCGCATTCACACAGGAGAGAAGCCATACAGTTGCTTAGAGTGTGGCAAGAACTTTGCACAACTGGGTCATCTTCAGCAACACCAGAACGTTCACACGGGAGAGAAGCCATATAGTTGCTTATACTGTGGAAAGTGTTTCGCACAAGTGGGCCATCTTCAAAAACACCAGACTGTTCACACGGGCGAGAAGCCGTATCGCTGCTCGGAGTGCGGAAAGAGTTTTACTCAGCCGAGTACTCTCCAAGCACACCTACGTATTCATACAGGAGAGAAGCCGTATCAGTGCTCACAGTGTGGGAGGAGTTTTACTAAGCGAGGCACTCTCAAAGCACACCAGCGCATTCATACAGGAGAGAGACCTTATCAGTGCACTCAGTGTGGGAAAAGCTTTACACACCTGCTGAGTCTCCAGATACACCAGCGAATACACACCGGAGAGAGACCCTATCACTGTTTACAGTGTGGGAAGAGCTTTATTCGCCAAACTTATCTCCAGATCCATCAGCGCATTCACACGGGAGAGAAGCCGTATGTCTGCTCACAGTGTGGGAAGAGTTTTAGTCAGCTGAACACTCTGAAATCACACCAGCGCATTCACACAGGAGACACCTCTGACGCACTTGATGCATTCTAATCACAGTTCAGCAAGCGATTTACTTACTCTATAGCTAGATAAAGAAAAACAACGTGTTTAGGCCAAAAATCGGATAGTTACAATCTGTAGCATATTGATTGTTCATTCCTATCTGTTGCATGCATGACCAAGAAAAGCACCATTCTTTAACATGGGAACTTCCTGGGTTTGCCTCTGTTCTATCCTTGTCAGGCTTACATGGCTTAAATGACTAAGTTATTTATATTTGTTGGAATACACCTAATTAAATCTGTCAGAAAACATAAAATAATGACAGTCCAAGCGGATGGGATTGGTCAACCTCTTCTTGTCATGTGTATAATTGCTCTGATACCGTCCAAGTCACCTGTTGAGTTTTTTTGTGATCTAGACATAATAAATTGATCACTAATGTTCAGGCTTTTTAAGCTAGCCAACTAGTTTTTAACAAACTGCATCTTGACCCCTACCCAGGTCTCCAAGTGTTATATACAAGCAATTTTAGAACATATATCAACATAGTTCTCCTTAGAAATGTTCATGTGTACTGTTATTAAACCCCCCATCAGTACTTGGTGGCGCATCCTTTTGCCTTTATAACCTCTAACAAGCGGTTTTCATAAACACAGACAAGAACATTGGCTTTTGAAACCTATCTTGTGTGGTGTCTCATTTTCTATGTGATTTAAATCTGGAGACTGAGAAGGCCACTCAAGGGCATTCATCAACCAAGTTTCGGTTGATATGAGAGTGTTTTTGGGATCATTGTATTGTTGAGGAATCCAAATGTCAGCAAGGTTCAAGTTCACCGCAATCCTTTTCCAAATTGGCTTGATCTGAAAATCCATGATGAATGTTACCGACCAAGGTCGCCACTTCCTGAATCAGAAAAACATCCCCACATCGTCCTTGACCCACCTTGGTGCTTGACATCCATATGGCCATACAGTTCTGGTTTTGTTTCCTCACTCCAGGTCTATTCAAATGCCATATTCCAGTCAACCTCTTTTGTGTTTCTGGGCAAGACTGGGATCTGTGGAGTCTGGCCATGATGTGATCTTATAATCAGATCTTATAATCTCATGTACTTACCCAGAGAGACTTAGAGAAGTGCTTTTGAAGTTGCCATCAATTAATACTTTGATACTGGTTTACTAAGAATACCATCAGTCTAAAACTTTGATAGGGGTTCTTCAGATTTTGCAGTTACCCTGCAGACTGTCTTCATTTTCCTGATGAAAAGGTTAAGTCCTCTTTACAAGATTTTGGTCTTTCTTCCAAAGTCATGAAGGTTTGTGTCTGAACTGTTAAAAATCATGTTCTGCAGAAATGTTTAATGTTCAAAATCCTTGCTTTATTTGAGGTTTGAATATTTCTGCTTGTAATTGTATTTATTTATTTATTTCATTTTTTTGTATTTGTGCCACATTTGAAAGTACTGAACATGACATTTAAAGGCTTAAAATACTTTCAGATCTTTCTGGTCAGACGTTTTGGCAGTAAGTGAAATTCTTCAGAGCCTGAAAAATACAATATGTTGTTTCGAATGGTATCCAGTAACAGTTATATGATCTTATATTATTTTAGTATAAATACTTTATTATTATTAAGTTCTGCTCAAGATTTAATTTTAAATTCAATTCAGTTTTGTTTTTTTTGCACTTTTAACAAGGGCCCGAAAACTTGAAAAGGTGTCAGTTCTGGAGCATCTTTATGATCTGGAATGATCTTGTTCACTGTAAGGACCTCATTTATCACTTCTCACACCTCTTCCAGTGGATAAAATGCGTGTGGTTTTATAATCACTGTAGCCTGTATTCAGAAAAACTGTGTTGATGTGTGTATTGTCTTCTGACTGTTTAAATGTTACTTGTATACCACTTGAACTCATAAATATTCTCAATAATAACTCCTTAATAGAAATAAACCTGCCTTCTTCTTATTATTATTCCAAGTCTGGTCCAGGTTAAAACTCAAACGTTGCAGGTTACAAAATGATATAAAATGCCTGCTTCCTTTCCTTTTGTTATGCTCTGCAGACAATAACTTTATTTTTTTCCTAGTGAGTGCCATCAGACCTTGTTGCCTTCACTGCCTTTTTCACCGCAGGCCTAATTTTAAGCCTCTTGCTTGAAAACGACATGCTCAAATTCAAATGAGTACATCTCAAAAACTACAAGGTGTATTTGAATAATTCTGGTATAAAGGTATTAAAGGTAACATGTGATATTGATTAAAAAAAATATTTTAACATAAGTATAATAATCTCCAATGTATCTCAGGGGCTCAGTACTTGGTCCTCTTCTTTTCTCCCTGTATACTCACTCTCTTGGTGAAGTTATTTCCTCACATGGGTTCTCTTACCACTGCTATGCTGATACACAACTTATCTTCTCTTTCCCACCCTCAGATGCCACAGCTTCTGATCAGATGTCTGGTAGAAATATCATCGTGAATGACGGCTTATCAGTTAAAGCTCAATCCTAGCAAAACTGATCTGCTGATCATCAGGTGATTCATCCCCAGGTCATGATATTGCAATATCCTTGCACAACAATCTGATCTCCCCTTCAGCCACAGCTCACAACCTTGGGGTAACCATGGACAATCAACTGTCCTTTTCCTCTCATGTTGCTAATGTGACTCGCTCATGTCGGTTTCTTCTCTAACACATTAGAAGGATTCGGCCATTTTTGTCCACACAGGCTGCTCAGGTACTTGTTCAGTCTCTTGTCATCTCAAGCCTGGTCTACTGCAGCTCTCTATATGAACACAGCCTGTCCTCTACAAATGATCCAAAATGCAGCTGCATGTCTTGTTTTCAACCTGCCAAAGTTCTCCATACCACCCCGCTGCTGCGATCCCTCCACTGGCTTCCGGTAGCTGCACGCATCAGATTCAAAACACTGATACCTCATAGCCCTCATCACTCCTCACACTGCACCCCGCACCCTCAGAGCTACCAGAACTGCTCCAATGGTCCCACCATCACTCAGCATAAAAGGTAAGGATACTATAAGACCCTTTTCTGTTCTGGCACCAAGGTGGTGAAATGAACTTCCCCTAGGGGTCCAGACAGTTGAGTCACTGGCTATTTTCAAACAAAGGTTGAAGACCGACTTATTCATGAAACACTTCGACTAGCACTTCCTTTCCTGTTTGTTTTATGAGTGTAAAAAAAACAACTTTACAGTGATTAAGGCTCATGGTGTCTTAAGTCTGTAACCTAGTGAACCAGAGTTAATGTATTCAATGTTAGAGACTTAAGCACCTTTGTACGGAAAGAAAAAAACAGCAAAGAACTTGTATACTTGGACCCCCAGGTCCAAAAGGCAGATCTGGAAATAGAGATTCTGAAACAAAAGCTAAAGGTGAGTGTATGGTCACAGGTGAATTCTAGGAAGTATTGAAACTATATTAAAATCTAACCTTTTTTTTCGTCCATGAAAGGACGTGCCATTTCATTCCCTTTGATGCTCTCTGTGTAACTGAAATGTGGGCAATGAATGAGGTGTTTAAACGTCGCTTCCTCTTTAAAAAAGGGGGAGGAGACCGAAAGAAACTCTGGGTTTACTGAAGAAAACCTGCTCCCGACCAGGTTAGGTTCACAGAGTAAGTTACTATGGTAACTGACTCTGAGTATAAGTTACCTCTCTTTCAGAAACGGGCTTAACTTAACCTGCTTTCCCGGGTTTAACATACCTCCCTTTCTGAAATGGAAAACCCAGAGTTTCCCTCATTTCAGGGTTAACATACTCAGAGTTTTCACTTAACCTGCTTTCTGAAACAGGCCCCCGGTGTACTGCATCAGCTATATATGGCTGAAGTGACAATAAAACTTGACTTGACTTTACTTGAAGGATGTTCAGTAGTCTGTCAGAGTGGTTTAAACTTTATCAAAGTATTAGGAGGTGTAATAAATATCACGCACTGCAGATGAATGTATGCAATTGATCGTAGAATTTTTGGTTTACAGCATTTGGCTGATGCCCTTATCCAGACCGTACAATGTACAAAAGTGCTCTTAAGTCTCTTGATAAATACATTAATACTGGTTCACTAGGTTACAGACTTAAGGTTTTATTTATTTTTTATTTATTTTTTTTTTTAAATGTACACATAAGAAACAAGGGAGAAAGTGCTAGTTTAAGTGTTTAGTAGGTCTTCACTTGTCATTTGAAGATTGAAGATATCCAGTGACTCAGCTGTTCGGACATTTAGGGGAAGTTCATTCCACTTCATTCCACCATCATTTGCAGAGGATGAATTGTCTTCATAGGCAGACCTGACAGAGAGAGCTCAAAATGTTAAGAGACTGAACAAGTACTTGAGCAGCCTGTGTGGATAAAAATGGCTGAATCCTTCTGAGGTTGTAGAGACGAAACAGACATGAGCATGACATATTAGCAACATGCAAGGAACAGGACAGTCAGTTGTCCATGGTTACCACATGGTTACCATAAGGTTGTGAGCTGTGACCAAGTATTCTACTAATAAAATTATATTATTAATTTTCTCCAACAACATGACCTTGTTAAGCTTTTTGGCTGTAAAAAGAGACAGTTTTTTGTTTACACCTTATGGACTTTAGTTAAAAAAGAATCATCTTGAGGATGATGTGGGTTGTACAACTGAACAGCTCACTGTCTGATATTCTTAACATAATCGGTATCAGGGTGACACACAGCAGTGGTACCTGCTTGTGTGGAGTTTCACATGTACTCCATTTGTTCCTGTGGGTTTCACATCAATGACAAAAAGATGTGTGATTGTTTTCCTGTGGTTTGCATCCTAGGTGAATTCCTTCACATTGTGCCATGTGATGCCAGGATAGGATCCAGATTGAAATTAATCTGATTCTGTATCAGACAGAGAGAATGGCTGAAAGTAATCTTTAAACCAAAAAAAAAAAAAAACAGTTTACTCCAGTAGGTGGTGGTAAAACACCTTACAAAAGGAAACAACATTCAGTCTCAGATATTTAGGATGTTGAATAATAATGGCTTTATGCTGCACTGCAGAAATACAAATTTGTTTCAGTAAACGGGATGCACATACTTTGTGTCTTAAATGTAAAATTATTTTAATTATTAAAAAATTAATTATTGATGTATTTTATGTTTACACTTAAATGAAACATACCGATTTGACAATTACGTTGGTATAATTTGTATGTGATTTGAATTTATATGCAAAATGACTGTCAACAAGTTAATTGAAAGCACTTATGTAATTGTGTTTGCCTTGAGGTTTATGCAATTATTATTATTATTATTATTATTATTATTATTATTATTATTATTATTATTAAATAATTTATTATTAAAAATTATACATTTTTATGAACAGCAGATATGTTAATCCCTCTGCACTGCTCTTCTCTCTTTCTACCCATGCCGAGACACCCAGACATTGTACCAGCTCCGATCGTCTTCCGTGCGATGAAGTTTTTGGACCTCCACTGAGATGAGACCGACTCTGTGAGAATCCTGAGACATCTACAGATCTACCAGCTCCAGTTGGACTCTATGATACTAAGAGGAGATCTGAACTCCATGTGATCCCTACACCAGTACAACACTTGTCTGACTGTATATTTGTAATCACACCATCTAGTGTCACCCATATGAGGATGAGGTTCCCCTTTGAGTCTGGTTCCTCTCAAGGTTCCTTCCTTTAACAATTAAGGGAGTTTTTCCTCCCCACAGTCACCTGAGTCACCTCAGACTTGCTCATTGGGGATAAATACATATACATACATACATACATACATACATACACACTGTGAACTATATATATTTTGAATTTTTATTATATTAATTCTTTATACTACTCCTTATGTTTATCTTCTGTTCTATGTTTGTTCTGTAAAGCTGCTTTGAGACAATGTCCATTGTAAAAAGTGCTATACAAATAAACTTTAATTGAATTATTATTATTATTATTATTATTATTATTATTATTATTATTATTATTATTATTATTTCTGCACATACATTCTCTGAACAGTTCAAGGTGGTACTGACACTGAGGCATTCTACTGGTCATTTCTGATGTTTTTGCCCCAAACTCCAGTCCAGTAGGTGGAGGTAAATCAGTGTATGTTTTCGAGCTGAGCTTCATCTTTACATAAAAACCTTTCGGACTGCGACAGTTAAATGTCATCGAGTTGAAAACAACAGCGTTTGAGTGGGTTAAATGTGTTGGGCTTTAAATCCTAAGGTAAGTGAAACTGGGTGTCAGGGCTGCTGACAGGATTACGGTTAATAACCAACAGACAAAATCACTGACCGTCACTTAGAGACCGTGTTTAAGGCCTGAGTGGTGTTTTTTTTTAATTAAATTAAATATTTTATCGAATTATTTTTGTAGCTGTGGCCATACAAATGTATACAGATGTCAGTGCAGCTTCAGATATTTCATCCTTCACTCTTGAATCTGGATCATAATTGTGGACATTTGCCTCTTTTTTTCGCGTTTACTTTAAAGATTAAGTTGCAGCACGCGCACACAATTTAATTTAATTTATTATTTCTGCTAGGCACGTGCTGCACGTGTTCGTTTTTTTTAGTAATTGTTAAACGAAATAAAAACGTTGCCCTGTCTCTCTCTCTCTCTTTTTTTTTTTTTTTTTGGCCAAGACTCGCAAAATCCTTTTCCTTAGACACAGCTCCTGTTTAATGTTGTGTATAGTTTTAATAAGCACAGGTGTGTTATTAAAGTTGATTTTGTTAGCTAGTAGACACCGATTATTCGTTAGTCAACAATGAATGGACGTTGTATAGACTGTAGGTGATTACAAACATGCGTCACAAGTAACAGCTAACAGCTGGTAGAACAATTGACTCACCTCTCTAATGTACATTTTAAAGAATAAAACCAGGGTGGAAAAAGTAGAAGTCGTGCCTTCCTCTAATCACAAAACAATATTCCAAAAGTTGGGACTGTTTTATTCATTAAAAAGAGATCATACTTTAGATCTATTTATATGCATCATCCAGGAAACAAGTTACTTCTTGCTACCATTTATATTACAGTAGCTACAATCATTCACTTTTATATCTTTTTTTCTCTCTCTGTTTTCAGGTTAGTAAGACAAAAAATAAATGGGTTGGATTGGAACTTATTTATATATGGACAAGCTGTTATAGGAAGAGAGTTCATTATGGTGTGATGCAGCCCAAGGCGATAACAGAGAAGTTATTACACATATTTACATAACAAATATTATGCAAAAGCAGACACCTTAAATGCTTCCATTTCACGTTTAAAAAAAATTGGTATTGACACTTTTCTTTCTCTTTTTTTTACCACAGAAATGAACAAAAGCAAAAAAGTTTTCTCCTGCTCCTTGTGTCCTCTTTACTACACATCTCAGATTGACCTCTACAGCCATGTCGAGACATGTCACTATGAGAAGTCAGGAGAAATTAAATATGAAAACATGATGCCAACAGGATGCTCCAGTAGTGAGCAGAACACTGGTGGTAATTTACCAACTACCACCAATCACAAACCTCTGGAAGAAGATCTTCGCCAACACCCAGAGTGTGAGAACAGTTTTACTCAACTGGTTGATCTCAAACCACAGCAACACTTCCATACAGGTGAGAAGCCTTACCAGTGTTTGGAGTGTGGGAGAAGTTTTAATTGCCAAGCAAATCTCAATGTACATCAGCGCATCCACACAGGAGAGAAGCCGTATAAATGCCTAGAGTGTGGAAAGAGTTTTGCACAGTCAGGTCATTTTCAACAACATCAGCGCATTCACACAGGAGAAAAGCCCTATCACTGCTCGCAGTGCGGGAAGAGTTTTACCCGTCAAGCGAACCTCCGAACACACCAACGTATTCACACGGGTGAGAATCGTCATTGCTGCTCAGAGTGTGGAAAGAGTTTTACTTACCGAAGTAATCTGGAAATCCACCAGCGCATTCACACTGGTGAGAAGCCGTATAATTGCGCACAGTGTGGGAAAAGTTTTGCACAAGTAGGTCATTTTCAGCAACACCAGCGTGTTCACACTGGAGAAAAGCCGTACAACTGCTCGTATTGTGGAAAGAATTTTGCGCAAGTGGGTCATCTTCAACGACATCAGACTATTCACACAGGAGAGAAGCCTTTTCCATGTTCACAGTGTGGGAGGAGTTTTGCTGAAAGTGGCACTCTTAAATCACACATGCGCATTCACACAGGAGAGAAGCCTTATCATTGCTCACAGTGTGGAAAGAGTTTTACCAAAAGTGGTACCCTGAAGGCACACATACGTATTCATACAGGAGAAAGACCGTTCCAATGTTTACAGTGTGGGAAGAGCTTTTATTGTCGGAGCCCACTCTTAATACATCAACGCATTCATACGGGAGAGAAACCGTTCCACTGTTTACAGTGCGAGAAGAGTTTTTATTGCCGGAGCCGCCTCCAAATACATCAGCGCGTTCACACAGGTGAAAGACCGTTTCATTGCTTACAGTGTGGAAAGAAGTTTTATTGCCGGACTCACCTTCAAATACACGAGCGAATTCATACAGGAGAGAGACCGTTTGACTGCTCACATTGTGGGAAGAGTTTTTATTGCCGGACCCATCTCCAAATACACGAGCGCATTCACACAGGAGAGAAGCCCCATGTTTGCTCGCAGTGTGGAAAGAGTTTTAGTCTGGTGAGTACTCTTAAAGTACACCAGCGCATTCACACAGGAGAGAAGCCGTATCATTGTCCTCAGTGTGGAAAGAGCTTTGCACAAGTGGGTCATCTTCAACAACACCGACGCGTTCACAAAGGAGATAAGACGTATCCTGGCTCACAGTGTGAAAAGAGTTTTGCACGAGTGGATCAGCATCAAAAAGACAAACCTGTTGACATAGAGTTGTCGTATCGCTGCTTACAATGTGGTAAATGTTTTATTAAAAGTGGTGCCCTCGAAGCACACATGCGCATTCACACAGGAGAGAGACCGTATCACTGTTTACAGTGTGGCAAAAGTTTTTATTACTGGACATATCTCCAAATACATCAGCGCATTCACACGGGAGAAAAGAAGTACATCTGCTCACAGTGTGGCAAGAGTTTCAGTCTGCTGAGTACTCTCAAAGTTCACCAGCGCATTCACACAGGGGAGAAGCCGTATGTCTGTTCACATTGTGGCAAGAGTTTTAGACTGCTAAGTAATCTCCAAATGCATCAACGCATTCATACAGGACAGAAGTTATGTCTCTGATTACAGTACATGAATATTTTTTCTGAATGCATACATTGCTCAATAACTCGATAAAGTAACGGTACCTGTCTTTTATTTTACACAAGTAGAAGTCAGTGTCTCATATAAAGCTTGCAGAACAAAGAAGTGCCCCATTCACAGGTGTGCACTGAATACTTACCTTTGTCCTGCACAACATACTGAGTTTATAATTTAGTCTTTTGTTTATATTTTCAGGAATATTTTGCAGGCTGGTTCATACACTTAACTGAGCAGAAGGGCTGTTCGAGACTGTCTGTGGAGGTAGGTGGGATGCTTCAGTATCCCCTCTGGAGCAATTAGGAGTAGAAAACCTTTACAGAGACCTACTCTATATGGCAACCACAGGTATCCTTGACCTGATAATGTGCAAGATGCTTTTATGAGTGGGCACTGATTTGTGAGTCCTTGCTAAGCAGTATATATTCAGCTATAATATCCCAAATTCATCAAGTTATCACAAAATGGTCCTGCTCTTTTTTGCTTCCAACACATCAGCGAGCACTAATTCTTTGCTTGCTGACAAATATATCCCACCCCTTTACAGGTGCCATTTTAACAAGATAATCACTGTTGGTCACTTCACCTGTTAATGGTTTTAAAGTTATGATTGGTCGACGTATTGAGCACCTGGGACATGATTTATCCCTTCAATTATCACAAATACTTTAATTCAGATGTTTTTGTACCTCTTCCTTTGTGCATATATGCCAGTATAATAGTATATGTAAATATAAAAAATAAGTAGTTTTGGAGATCGCCAGCACTTCGAACAAAGCATTTGAAAGGGTTGTTTTTCTTTCTTTTTGAATATGGGTCTTCTTTTTGTCTAATTAAATGTTCTCTAGAACCGGGGTGTTCTGTCTTAACATTTGTCCCACTCTATACTGTCGCTCATTGTAGAGTCATTGGGTCAAACCTGGCCACCTCAACATAAAAGGTCTTCTAGGCAGATGTATAGCCCTGTAATAACTAGCCAGTAGGGCAGGAAATGTAAATACTAGAGCCGGGGTGTCCCATCTTAATAGAAAGGGTCCGACCACACAACAGCCACACCTGGTTACACCTGTTAAATCAGTTGATACTGGCTTTTAATAGATTGAGGTTTCTGCTTGTTGGGAATGAAAACACTACTTTATTAGAATGTGCACGTCCTTGCCCTACTGGCTAGTTTTGTTGTTGTTGTTGTTGTAGAAGCAAACTACATAAAAATTCTTCAAGAAAAAAATTCTTTTCTTTGTGTATTTTCTCTGTATAAAAACTAAAGTCGGTCATGAAAACTCTGTATTTAAATCTCTCTCTGCATTATCTGTGACACACGACAATTCAGATATTTCCTAATAACTATGAATAATAAACTAAGAAAGATGTAATTATTTTAAACAATGAAAATACATTATATATAAAACAATAATTTTACAAGTGTTGACTCCATTTTACTTTTGTTGTTTTTGTTTTCCTTTAATTGTGGTCAGACAGGAAATTGTTCGACTATGCTAACAAAGCTAGCTAAACTTGCCTTTGGTCATTGCCTTTGCAGAATGATGATAATGAACTTTACATTTTCCCAGTTGTAGTAGAGTGTGTAGTTATAATTTAAACTATCCTGTTACTTTGCAGTTTAACAAACTGTTAAGTTTAGCATTACATGTCATGGGCAACTGCAGACATTCATTCATTCATTCATTTTCTACCGCTTATCCGAACTGCCTCGGGTCACGGGGAGCCTGTGCCTATCTCAGGCGTCATTGGGCATCAAGGCAGGATACACCCTGGACGGAGTGCCAACCCATCGCAGGGCACACACACACACTCATCCACTCACACACTAGGGACAATTTTCCAGAGATGCCAATCAACCTACCATGCATGTCTTTGGACCGGGGGAGGAAACCGGAGTACCCAGAGGAAACCCCCGAGGCACGGGGAGAACATGCAAACTCCACACACACAAGGTGGAGGCGGGAATCGAACCCCCAACCCTGGAGGTGTGAGGCGAACGTGCTAACCACTAAGCCACCGTGCCCCCCACTGCAGACATAATAATAATAATAATAATAATAATAACCTTTACATGGTGGATTGCACTGGCCACAGCATTAGATAAATGCATACTTAATTATGCTTTAATCTAATCAACTTCTCAGCTAGGAAGAGACAAAACATCAAGCCTTTAGGTGTATGGGTGAACAGCACAAGGGCTCCACTCCTGTCTGCAAAGAACAATAGACTCACCTGAAGATCGGGGAAGAAATGGTCTTTTTCCAGTTTGTAAATAGTGTTTTTTTTTGTTAGTGTTTCCACTAACATTTCTCATCACCAATGTGTTTAGACCCAACAACCCGAAGCTCACTTAATTTTTTTACTTATTGATATGTACAAAATCACTAAGATGGCACGTTTACCTTAGTCTGATGATTTTATTTTTTGTGCTGCTGATTAGATAATTGCCCTTTGTGGATAAGATTGGACACCGCTGGTGTAGGTGTAATAAAGTGCCCAGTTAGTGTAGCTATATTTAACAGGAGCTTCCTGCATAGTACTACACCTTTTTACCAAACCTCCCTTGATTTCCCACATTCTCCAGTCCACTAGGTGGTGGTACTTAACTACCAACCTACTTAAAGACTGAGGGAAAGAAGAAGACACCTTTTCTGAGTAAACCAACTGATCTAACCATCACAACCTGAAGCTTTTTCTGTCTGGATTTGAATCTGAACTTAAACCTTGGTATGAAGCAGTGGTTAAATGTCTCCAGCTTTAATTCCCCAGGTAAGGTAAAGTAAATGTGGTTCTTTGAGTTCTTCATTTCGACTTAGCTTAAGCTAAGATAATGTAAAATAACTGTTTAAATGTTGTTTGTGGGGTTTAAACCTAAAAAGCAGGTTATTTTACACAACTTTATCACCTCACGGATAAACAAGTAAGGAAGTAAGGAACTTCCTTTTTTCTCACCTGCTTCATAACAGTGTGTCCTCACGCTCACTGGCCACTCTATTAGGAACACCTGTTCACCTTATCAGTCATGCAATTACCTAAGCAGCCAATCATGTGCAGCGGTGCAATGAATAAAAATCATGCAGGTACAGCCAGCAGCTTCACTTAAAGGTGGGGTGCATGATGTTTGAAAGCCAATGTTGACATTTGAAATCACCAAAACAAACACACCCCTAACCCAAATGGGTGTCACCTGTTTTGATAGCTCCGCCCCACACATACATACGTGACCCAGGCAACTATTATGGCGGAACCTGCTGGGGCAGCTGGTCAAGGTTTATTTTTTCAGTAAATGAACACAATGAGCAATACTATGGTAATACAAATGTGTTTTTGTAGTACTGTGTGTTGTACACAGTTGTTGAAAGGTTTAGCTCCGTTTCATGCCGAAGACGACATTCAACACCTAGAACCCAAGGCAGAGGTAACGGTAGGTATCCACCATGTTAGTGTTTCAGTCGCTTTCCGCTAAAGTCAGACATGCACACTGAACACTCTTTCCACTGCATATTGAGAAGACACGCCCATTTCTGCTAATTGGCTACATGTTTGTTTTGTTAGTCGGCCCGACTCAGTTTTCTAAAGCATCTCTCAAACATTGTGCACCCCTCCTTTAATATTCATTAAACATCAAAATGAAGACAAAGGGCTGGTGTGAGTATTTCGGAAACTGATGATCTGAGATTGATCTGAGATCTGATGTCTGTAGAGTTTAAACATAATGGAGTATATATAGAGTTTACACAGAGAGTGTATAACACCCCAAACCATGAAACCCCCCTGAAACTGTTAAATCTCTGACAGTGTGTCTAACAATGTGCTGCATTTTACCTTTATTTAAAAAAAACATAGTTTTAACGTTGTATTTTTTTATCATCAGAAATGAACAACACTGTGATAGTCTTCTCCTGCTCCTTGTGTCCTCTATACTACACATCTCAAATTGATCTTGATGAACACACAGTGACATTCCACCAAGGGAAATTAGGAGAAATTAAATATGAAAACATGATGCCTGCAGGAAGCTCCAGTAGTGAGCAGAACACTGGTGGTAATTTACCAACTACCACCAATCACAAACCTCTGGAGGAAGAGCTTCACCAATACACAGAGTGTGGGAACAGTTTTACTCAAGTGGTTGATCTCAAAACTCAACACCACCTCCATGCAGGAGAAAAGCCGTACAAGTGTTCGGAGTGTGGAAAAAGGTTTAATCACAGGAATACTCTCCGACAACACCAGCGTATTCACACAGGTGAGAAGCCACATCACTGTTCGGAGTGTAAGAAGAGCTTTACTCATCAGAGTGCTCTCCAGCGACACAAGCGCATTCACACTGGTGAGAAGCCGTATCACTGCTCAGAGTGTAAGAAGAGATTTACTCATCAGAGTGCTCTCCAGCGACACAAGCGCATTCACACAGGTGAGAAGCCGTATCACTGCTCACACTGTAAGAAGAGCTTTACTCATCATAGCGCTCTCCAGCGACACCAGCTCAGTCACACAGGAGTGAAGCTGCATCAGTGCTCACAGTGTGGAAAGAGTTTTTCCCACAAAAGTGGTCTCCAGACACATCAGCGCATTCACACAGGAGAGAAGCCGTACAGTTGCTTAGAGTGTGGCAAGAACTTTGCACAACTGGGTCATCTTCAGCAACACCAGAACGTTCACACGGGAGAGAAGCCATATAGTTGCTTATACTGTGGAAAGTGTTTCGCACAAGTGGGCCATCTTCAAAAACACCAGACTGTTCACACGGGCGAGAAGCCATATCGCTGCTCGGAGTGCGGAAAGAGTTTTACTCAGCCGAGTACTCTCCAAGCACACCTACGTATTCATACAGGAGAGAAGCCGTATCAGTGCTCACAGTGTGGGAGGAGTTTTACTAAAAGAAGCACTCTCAAAGCACACCAGCGCATTCATACAGGAGAGAGACCTTATCAGTGCACTCAGTGTGGGAAAAGCTTTACACACCTGCTGAGTCTCCAGATACACCAGCGAATACACACCGGAGAGAGACCCTATCACTGTTTACAGTGTGGGAAGAGCTTTATTCGCCAAACTTATCTCCAGATCCATCAGCGCATTCACACGGGAGAGAAGCCGTATGTCTGCTCACAGTGTGGGAAGAGTTTTAGTCAGCTGAACACTCTGAAATCACACCAGCGCATTCACACAGGAGACGCCTCTGACGCACTTGATGCATTCTAATCACAGTTCAGCAAGCGATTTACTTACTCTATAGCTAGATAAAGAAAAACAACGTGTTTAGGCCAAAAATCGGATAGTTACAATCTGTAGCATATTGATTGTTCATTCCTATCTGTTGCATGCATGACCAAGAAAAGCACCATTCTTTAACATGGGAACTTCCTGGGTTTGCCTCTGTTCTATGCTTGTCAGGCTTACATGGCTTAAATGACTAAGTTATTTATATTTGTTGGAACCTAATTAAATCTGTCAGAAAACATACGGTCGAAATGCGAAAAGGTCGAAGAGCGAATGTAATTATCCCATAAGAAATAATGGATACCCTATTAATCCGTTCCCGACCTCCACCGATACCCAATAATTAACAATTTTTGCCCCGTTTTTAGCAGTATTAATACTAAATAATACATAAAATAATACAGGTACATAAATAATATTGTATATAATACAGTAAAAAGTATACATTAAAAACTTTACAAAAGTAACAAAAAAAATGATTGTACTGTACTGTACTTACTCGTTAAGTCGCAGTGATGGCTTGATGGAGTGGGTGGGAGGAGGCTGAGTGGTGGTGTTAGTTTACACTTTTGTTTAAAGTGTTTGTTTTACACTTTAAACAAAGTATTGTGTATACAATATACACGCACTAAATTGTTATATTGACCGCTAAATAACACTAATATTGTTTACAAACCGAAGTTTAATTTACGATAGAGGCGAAGGCTGAGGCGAGACTGGGAAGATCCTTCCCCTCGCGCCACGTGGGTCGAGGTCGATAAGCAGGGATTTGGTCGTTCAGCGGGCGCAAATTTCGGTCGAAAGTTGATGTCCAAGCCGGTCGATAAGCGGGGTACCACTGTACTGAGAATGACATTTAAAGTCTTAACACATACGTATCTGGTTTGGATCTTTCTGGTCAGTTCTTTAGCAATAAGTGAAATTCTTCAGAGCCTGAAAAATGCAATATGTTGTTTTGTATGATATCCGGTAACAGTTATATTGTTAACAATGTTCACAGTTAATTCCTGTGTAAGACATATCTCTGAACTTGATTTATGAAACATAAACAATGCTGTGAAACTTGTACATACTTTAATAATCTATATACTGTATTAGACTGTAATTATGTAAATACTGCACAGCTTCACCATGTCCATCAAGTCTGAGAGATTTACTCCATTCATACTCAAGCTTCACTCACTGTCTCATGAAGTCTGTGCTGTCCATAAAGTCCTGCTCAAGATGTTTAAATTTTTCTTGCACTTGTAACAAGGGCTGAAAACTCTGAATGGTGTCAGTTCTGGAGCATCTTGATGATCTGGGATGATCTTGTTCACCGTAAGGACCTCATTTATCACTTCTCGCGCCTCATCCAGTGGATATAATGCTTGTGGTTTTATCATCACTCTAGTCTGTTTTCAGAAATGTGTGTGTTGTGTTTTGATGTTTAAATGTTATTTGTTTAGCACTTGAATTCAAACTGAATAGAAGTTAAGCCACCTTCTTGTCATTGTTATGGGTAGAAGGAGGAGTGCATATATTCACATGTTGAATTAATAAAAAATATGATCTTGTTTCTGAGAATTCCTGAGAAAGGCAACACACAAGAACTGAAAGTATCAGGTAAAAAATGGGGATTATGTTATGCTCTGCAGACAATAACTTTTTTCTTAGTAAACATCATCATACCTTGTTTTAATATCCACATTTAAAATCTGGATTAATTACTGCATGATTTGCAAGTGTATATATATTCTGGGTCATGGAGCACCACCCGGCGTGCGTCATAGCTTTGGGACCACCATATCCGGTATGGCTCACGGCTGCCGCTGCACTAATGGTACAGTATGTGTGGACTTGCTATTGGGCTACGGCTAACTAGACTGGTTTATGATCTTACCTTTTGCATTTCTTCCCCTTAGCCGATAGGGTCTAGTTTTCAGCCACGGTAGTTGACTTTGGCTGTTCTCCCTTCTGACGGCTTGTTCCTCCGATGGTGGGAAATATTTGGCCTTGGGGTATGTATGACAGGAATTCCGGTAGTGTCAAGTGACAGTAGGTGAACAGATCATTAGATGTTGCATTGATTTGATGCACTGTATAAAATTGCTTTATGTCCTTTCAGGTGGATTGCGGGGTGGCATCCTGCGGCACTGTTGTCCTGAGGCAAGTCTTTATTGCCGTTTTGTACTTTTGTCTTTACAGCGACCTTTGTTGCCTCTTGGTACTATTGTTGCTTGTTTTACTGCATATATTTGTCTTTGTTGTCTGTTCATTTTGGTTTTGTTTATTATTTTCCTTGTCTGTGAGCTGTTTATATTGGTGTTACGTGGATTGCTTTCTCTTGCACGTTCCTGCTTCAACGTGTGCTTCGTCAAGGCTGCGTATGCATCATCGTCCTTCGTCGTTTCGCATGGGATGAGTAGATCCTGACTTCATGTCCTTTTGTTAATTTCTATGGACTTTTTGTCTTGGATTGTATTATGCACATTACTTATGGTGAGCTTTGTAAGTGAGTTGTTTGCTATATTGATTTTTTTGAGTTGTGTTCCTTGTTTATGATTAACTGTTTATTTCCTTGTGTGTGTCCTAAGATTCAAGCCCTCAGGGCAGGCCTGGAGTTGTCCTCCCTTGCGGTTCTGCTCATTTTTAGACAATTTAGGGAGGTGGATTCTGAGCTGACTTGGCTCATGGTGAGGTGTTATAGTTGTCTATTTGTAAGTGTGTGTGTGTGTGTGTGTGTGTGTGTGTGTGTGTGTGTGTGTGTGTGTGTGTGTGTGTGTGTGTGTGTGTGAAGACAAGAAGGTGTACTGCCCATTTCTGTTTTAATTTTTTATGGTGCTTGATCTGCCCTGGTTATATAAATGAATTGAATAAAAGTCGGTGTACTAAATTTGAGCTCTTTAATTGATTTTCTAAATCTGCATTACATTCATGGAGAACTTGGCCACAATCTGGCATAGTTGACAGGTTTAATTAGATATAGGATTGGAGAAGTTTTTGCAGAGTGGTTTGTCTTTTGTATCTGTGATTTTCTTCTTTTTTTTCAAGTTTTGGAATTATATTTTGTTTTTGTTACAAGGACAGCAGTACCTTGGGCTGGTTGGGTTTGGAGCAGCCTGGGATCTGACTTTTGTTGCCTTCTTGGTTCTTTCTCTAGTGTGAAAGGAGGTATTTGTAAGTTGTAGATAATGGAAGAAGAGTTGCAAGAATCACACCATTTGGTAGCTCAACTTGGAGCAGATAATGAGGGGTTGCAGCATGAGCAGGGTAAATTTGTTAGTCTTTATGTGGGCCCTTCTAGTGAAATTCCATCTCTAGTTATTAAGCCGCCTAGTTAAGAGATGAGTTGTGTGAGCTAAGGCAGATCAAAATTGCAGCAGGCACAGTTTTATTAACTCGCCAAAAGTGTCGCCCTCGAACCCCACCTGATTGTAAGGGCCCGTTATTTGCAGAAGGTATCAGAAGCCTGGTCATTTTGCTGTAAGGAAGAGCGTGTTCTGCCTTATCCTCCCTTGCATTCTCTGAAGGCTCAGGGGCCATCTGGGCTGGACAGCCAGGGTTTACACAGCCTTTAGAAAACTAGCTCCCGCCCAACTGAAGTGCCACAGCTTGGGTGGTGGGAGGTGGCTCAGATATTAATGTCTTTTCTGATTCTGTTCCAAAACCTTATGTCAACCTGTCCAGATATCAATGTTTTTATTGGTGGTGTGTTGGTCTCGTGTTTGGCGGACACCGATTCGATGGTATCCACGATTAGTTGTTTTCTACAGCATTTTGAACCATGGGGTCATGAGCGTCTTCAGTCCTGTTCATGGTTGCAGCTTCTGGTGGCAAACAGCCTTTCTATTCCTTATATCGGGCACATGGAGATAAATATTGCCCTTTTGTGGTAAAATTGTTCCGCTGTCTTGAGTGCTGGTGGTCCTGAACTTTTTGAAGTTCTGTTTTTCAAGCTCTGCAACACTGCCATCAGAGTGGAGGTCAGTTTAGGGCTGTGGGCAAGGTTAAAGTGAGCGGTCCTTTAGAACAGTTTGCAAGTAGTTCGGTGCTTATGGAAACCTTACAGTCAGGGTTACCGGAAGGTTTGTTGCCATCTCCCTCATTGTTGTGGGTAACACTACGCACAGTGCACGTACCGGTGGTCAATGTGGGCATTTCAGATGTCTTGCTTTTCCCATGAAGAGTGTTGGGTACGCTGACCAGTGTACATGTACTCAGTTTTACAAGCAGGAGTTAGGGCCAAGGTTAGACCAGAGGTAGGTTCCATGTGTTCCCAAGCCATCCAGACAGTAGGTTGGAACAGATTCATGCAATGGATCTGTCAGTGTTGTCAGAGAGGGAGCAGAAGCCAGGGCTTTGCTTCAGAAGTACCAGACTACTTTCTCTGCTCATGAAGGGGATTTGGGATGTACCAATTGAGATTCTGCTTTTAGATGATATTCCTGTATGGCAAGGTCATCGTAGATTTCCCCCTTTTGAACATGATTTTGTGAGAGCCCATATTAATCAGCTCTTGGATACCAAATTCATAAGGGAGAGTAGTAGCCCTTATGCATGCCCAATTGTTTTTGTTAAAAAGAAGGACAGTAGCTTACATTTGTGTGTGTGTGTTCCATCAGCTTAATACTAAGACTAGAATGGATGCATTTCTCTTGACTCGTAATGAGGAATCGCTGGATGCGCTGACAGGGGCCCGCTGGTTTTCCACTATGGATTTAGCCAGTGGGTATAATCAGGTCCCTGTCACAGAGGGAGATAAGCCTAAGTCTTTTTGCACCCCTTTTGGCTTGTTTGAGTGGAATCAGATGTCCCTTGGGATCTGCAATGCTTCCTCTACCTTCCAGCAATTGATGAAATGATTGGGGATCAGCAGTGTCAGTCCTTTCTTTTGTATTTGGATCACATTGTGGTTTTCTCCACTTCTGTTGTTCAGCACTTAGGGAGGTTGGAGGTTGTTTTAAGTCACTTAGAGCGGGAAGGTTAAATTAATGGTTAAGTGTTATTTCGTCCCGGGGGTAGCAACAGATCCTGCTAAGATTGAGGCTGTAATGCAGTGGCGACAGACTGACAATGTCCAAGAACTTTTCTTGGTTTTGTTGAAGGCTTTGCCAAGTTGGCCGCTTCATTTCATAGGCTGGTTGAGGAGATTGCGGGTGGTTGTAACAAGTCTAGGAACAGTTGGGGTGAAGTTTTCATGATGCTTGGAATAAGACATATCAGGAGAGCTTTGATGGGTTGAAGCAGAGACTTACCACCACTCCAGTATTGGCATATGCTGATTTCTCCAAGCCTTTTGTCCTGGATGTAGATGCTTGCTACCAAGGTTTGGGGATTGTTCTCTTACAAGAACAGGAAGGTAAGGTGTGTCATATCAGTGGCATTTGTGCCCAGTGTACTTTAACTCTTTTTATTTGAATATATTTTCTTCTGGTAAGGTAAGATTCTAACTTTTGTGTACTCTCTGCTTAACTCAATTTGTTCTAGAGTAGTTTGATTTGAATTTTTTTTTGTAGCATTGTTGATCTTATAGTGTTCAACAATGTAGTACCTGGAAGGATGCACATATCAGGTAACATGGAGGGAGTGTCATCTGCTCCACTCAGTCACACAGGGCTCAGTTCTTGGTCCTCTTCTTTTCTCCCTGTATACTCTCACTCTTGGTAAAGTTATTGCCTCACATGGGTTTTCTTACCACTGCTATGCTGATGAAACACACCTTATATTCTCTTTCTCATCCTCAGATACCACAGCTTCTGTTCGGATCTCAGCATGTGTGGCAGAAATATCACCGTGGCTGACTACACATCAGTTGAAGCTCAATCCTTGCAATACTGAACTGTTGATCATCCCAGGTGATTCATCCCAAGGTCATGATCTTGCAATATCTCTGCCTAAAGATCTGTTCTCCCCTTCAGTCAAAGCTCACAACCTTTCCTTCTCTAGATTCAAAGATTCAAGATTCAAAGATTCATAGCATTTATTGTCATATACCCAGTGAGGAAACAGGTTTCCCTGAGCAATAAAATTCTTACTTTTCCCTCCACAAGAATGCCAGGACTGTACATACACACTGTACACACAAACTGTACAATATATACATACAGTATAATATAGTATTGCAAGTGAGTGCAATATACTATAATAATGGCAGGAATAACCCAGGTATTTAAAGCAGCAATAACATTAATAGATGTGCAAAATTGAGATGGAGTGCAAATATTAATATAATATTTCAAGAAAGTGCAAATAGTATAACAATAACAGCAATGACAATAACAGATGTGCAAAATAAAGATGGGGCTACATGAATAATATTAGCAGTATATAATGGTGGTGGTAATAGCAGCAATATGAATTACAATGTTCAAATGAGGTGAACAGTTGGACTGCCTGTTCACTGAGATGGGTGGCTGTTTAAGAGTCTAATAGCTGAGGGGAAGAAGGAGTTTTTTAGTCTGGTTGTCCTGCACTTTATACTCCTGTACCTCCGCCCTGAGGGTAGGAGTGTGAACATTCAATGTTGGGGGTGGGTGGGGTCTTTAAGGATGGATGCAGCTCTACTTTGGACTCTGCAAGGGTAAATGAACTGCAGAGAGGGCAGTGGAGTCCTGATGATCTTCTCAGCAGTCCTCACCACTCTCTGCAGACGCTAGCGGTCGTACGCAGTAGTGCTGCCATAGCACGCAGTGATGCAGCTGGTCAAGATGCTCTCAACAACACAACTATAGAAGTTGTGGAGGATCTTGGTTGACATGCCAAACTTCCTCAGCCTCCTCAGGAAGTACAGCCGCTGTTGCGCTTTCTTAACCAGCTGGGTGGTGTTCATTGTCCAGGTGAGGTCCTTGCTGATGTGGACTCCCAGGTATTTAAAGCTGCTCACCCTCTCCACTTCAAGCTCTCGGATAAATAGTAGCTTGTGAGTTCCCTTCTTTTTCCGCAGGTCCCCTATCATTTTATTTGTCTTGTCTGTGTTAACATTGTTGTCTTCACACCATTTTACAAGACTGGCCACCTCCTGCCTGTAGACCATTTCATCCCCGCCTGTGCTACATCCTATCACTGCGGTGTCATCAGCAAACTTCAGAATAATGGTGTTCTTGTGTGTGGCAACACAGTCATGTGTGAACAGCGTGTAAAGGATAGGACTAAGAACGCAACCTTGTGGGGTGCCAATGTTTGTAATGATTGTGTCTGATGTCTTTTTCCAATCCTAACAGACTGTGGTCTGCCAGTCAGAAAGTCTAGGAGCCAGATACAGAGTGTGGGGTGTAGTCCTAGTACAAGCAGTTTTTGGGTGAGTTTGTGAGGGATGACCGTGTTGAAGGCGGAACTGTAATCAATAAAGAGGGTCCTGGTGTAAGTACCTTATTTTCCAGGTGAGAGAGGGAAATATGAAGGGCAGCAGCAATGGTGTCTGAGGTGGACCTGTTGGTCCGGTACACATACTGGAGTGGGTCCAATATGTCCAGCACACTGCTCTGCTCTGAATATGGGTCAGCATCACTCTCTCGAAGCACTTCATGATGATTGGAGTGAGTGCTACTGGCCTGTAGTCATTCAGGCAGGATGTTGGGCTCTTCTTGGGAAGGGGGTGATGGATGTGGTCTTAAAGCAGGTGGGGACAATGCTCTGACTGAGGGAGAGGTTGAAAATGGAAGTGAGTACTTCAGTCAGCTCTGTAGCAGAAGCTCTGAGGGCCCGCCCAGGGATGTTGTCTGGTCCTGCTGCATTGTGGGGGTTGATTTTCCTCAGTGCTTTGTGTACCTCAGCTGATGAGACAGTAGGGGGCAGGGTGGGGGGCTGGGTGGGCTGAATGCGTGTGTGCCTCCTCTCTGTGTCGGTGCTGGAGGTTTCGAAGCGGGCGTAAAAGGTGTTAAGGTCATCCGGTAGGCTGTCTGAGGAGTTCAAATTAGTGCTCGTGGTGGTCCTGTAGTCTGCGATGTGCTGCATGCCTTGCCACATGCGCACTGCGTCAGCATTAGAGTAGAAGCTGTCCAGCGCATTTAGTACATCGTGGAGCTTGCTAGCACTACTGTGGTGTTAGCTCACGGGGGGATGTAAACAGCAGCTATAAACACAGTGGTGAATTCCCTCGGTAAATAATAGGGACGGCATTTCACCAATAAAAACTCCACATCAGGCGAGCAATGCTTAAAAACAATTTTTATGTTCTCACACCATGCGTTGTTAATAAACACACACACACCACCCCTTTTGGCCTTACCGGAGGCTGCGGTCCGATCTCCTCGGTGTATGGAGTGAGTTTGTAGCTGAAGAGAAGATTCCGGGACTTTATCCGAAAGCCAGGTCTCGGTGAAAATTAGAGCACAGCACTCTCTTATTTCCCGCTGTGATGTAATCCTAGCTTTCAGCTCGTCCAGTTTGTTTTCCAGAGATCACATGTTGGCTAACAGCAGGCTTGGTAGGGGTGGTCGGCTAGTGCAAGCTTTTAGCTTAGCATGAAGCCCTCCCCTCTTGCCTTGTTTGCATCGCCGCCTCCAGAGCGATCTCTTCTGGTCAGCTATCTCACTCGAGCTCGGTGCTTTGGGGCCTTGCTGGTGATGGTGGTGGTGGTTCTGGGAACGACTGATGTGTTGTAGCTCCGGAGGTATAAAACCAGTGAATTCGTGGTGGTTGGATGAATTGGCGATGTCCAGTAATGCCTGTCTGCTGTACACAATCAGTGCACCGCATTTGTGCATGGCAGACAAAACACAAAACAGAAAAAAAAAACAAAGATAAAACGGCATTCAAGAGCGGAGCGAGCAAACACGTCTGCCTCGGGGGGTGCCATGATTCTCTACAACATAGTGGAAATTTTTAAATATCATTAATGTTTATATAATATTATGTGCTTTTACAGTATTCTGGGGGAAAAGAGCAAGAGGCCCTCCTTCTTCCAACTGTTATGGGAATTTTAGGGGAGTATGTGTGCAGGTGTTCGATAAGAACTGAAAATGGAATGTGGCCTTGCTGAGGTGATAAATCAAAGGGCTACATCCTCAGTAACCAGGGAGGGTGCATAAAAAACACACACACATACATACACAGCTAACTGCAATTTGTTCCAAGTTCCAAGGAAATTTAATTTCTGCAGAAGGTAAAAAACTTGAGTCGAGCAGAATATAGGCAATTCAGACAATTCCCAAACCGGTTACAAAAAAACGTTTAACTGTCTTGTGTTTGTTGTTCTTTTACCCAATTATAAAAGTATCAACTTACTGAATCCCAAGTTCTAATGCTGTGTGGCTCAACCCTAGACTGGGACATAACAATGCTGTTCAAAATTATGGACCCACAGACAACGTAATCGTTCTTAAGAAAAACACAAAAATCTTAGGTGTTTTCACTTGTATAGCTGTTGAAGAGTTGTACAGTACTCCTGAATAACTGGAGAGTAATGTTCAGTGTGTTGCGAGTCCTTAACAGGAAACATTTTAAGTTCTTAGGACATGTTATCACTGGGAATGGTGTTAGGACAGACACAGAAAAGGTTAAGGTGTTTAGTGATATCCAGACTGTCAGTCTCATAACAGCAAATGGTGTAACTCTAACTTTCATTCATTCATTCATCTTCTACCGCTTATCTGAACTACCTCGGGTCACGGGGAGCCTGTGCCTATCTCAGGCGTCATTGGGCATCAAGGCAGGTTACACCCTGGACGGAGTGCCAGCGCATCACAGGGCACACACACACTCATTCACTCACGCAATCACACACTAGGGACAATTTTCCAGAGATGCCAATCAACCTACCATGCATGTCTTTGGACCGGGGGAGGAAACAGGAGTACCCGGAGGAAACCCCCGAGGCACGGGGAGAACATGCATACTCCAGAAACACAAGGTGGAGGCGGGAATCGAACCCCGACCCTGGAGGTGTGAGACGAACGTAAGCTTCTACAGTCTTTAACCTTTATTGACATTTACACTGTGCATGAAACGACTGGGTTTGCACCTTTTTATCTTATGTTTGGGCATATTCTGATGCTGCCGATCGACATCATGTTTCAGCATGTCCTATGTGATGATAAGGTGGTCAGCCATCATGAGTTTGTTCCAGGACTGAGAAGAGACCTGAGCACGGCTGCTGAAATTGCCTGGAAACACAATCTCAAAGAGCAAAGCCATTATGCCCTTGGAGTGTATTTTTAGCAGACACCCTTTTCCAGAGTTACTTAATATTTTTTCTTTCAATTTATCTAAATGAGAAATTGGGTGATAAGAGAATTGCTCTGGGGCCCAGCTGTGGCACCTTTTAGTGGACCTGGGATTCAAACTCATGACCTTCTGATCATTTGGCTTATATGCAATTTTATATGTGTAATAAATATACACATTCCAACACAGAACCTACATGGGTGAGATTCAGACACCAAAAGGTGATGTTTATTCTTTAAACAGTGGTTGGATTCATAGCTAAATTCTTAACCAAATTCATAAGCAAATTGTTTGCTAAAGTTAACACCAAGCTTGAAAAACCAAACTTAAATAAATGTGCATGTTTTTCAGAAAAATGACCCCCATGTTGATCTCTCAGCAAAGAATGAGCTGGATACCAGACACAGGATATAAGGTGCATGATTTGGAGTCCATATTTTTTAGAAGCTTGGATATCATGTTGGATCAGCACTGATCATTTTGTCCACTGAATGTTCATGACAACTTTAAAAATTTGTATTTGCCAGCAGTTTCAGGATGAAATGCATCATCAATAACCTGCAATCTAATTAATCTAATACCAATACACCAATACAGTCACACATAGAACCAGTCATCTGTCTTAAACAGGTTCTCAGGCTTCACAGGTCCTTTGTAAGCTCTGTTGGCTTCCTACACCTGTTGATACTTGGACTGATGTATAGAAGTTTCAAGTAATTTTAAAACTAAAACACAAAGCAGAACACACAGAAAGCCTGCTGATGGATCTGACACCTCATTATTAGCGAGGTTATTAGTCCAATATTACAGTATTGGGCATCACCATGGCTAATTCACACACCTCTACAATATTACTCTTAGTAACCTTTGAATAACGAAGGCACATATCATCAGCTCCTACAAGGAAAACGTCCTTTGAGAACCTATGCTTGTCTAAGACCTTAAGATTACCTGCAATGTCCAGTGCCATGGCTCCTGTAATACACCTAACCAGTGCTCCTGGAGCCCCTAAAGGCTCAGCTAATTTAAAGAAAAAAAAATTGCAGAAAATGAAATAGCAAAAGAGAAAAGTGGAAAATACACAGCACAAAATTGATAAAAAATGGGTGTAGTTGAAAGAACACATCTGTCAAAATATTTAAAAACAGTAACAACATCTTTAATGTTAATGTAGATTTATTGTTTATTTGTAGATATTTTATCATACATTGTGTTTGCTTTTTAATACATGGTCACTTCATCTCAGTTTTATTAAGGACATGTAATGTTTGTACAAAATTAGGACATGATTATTGGTTTGATTTCTGTGTAGATTTCTAATAATATAAAGTAATAATGGTGCAGGCAGGAGGTTAGATATTCATCATACACAGAGATTAATTTATTTTATAACCTTTTAACATTCTCCAGCTAAGCAATAGAAATCTAGAATTATTAAATATTGATTTTATATATATAACTCACTCTCTCTTTGAACAACAGACTCAATTATGTTTTTTTTTTTAAAAAAAAAAAAACACTTTAAGCTACTAGTTATCTTAGCGCTAAATATTTGGATTAATTAGTCAACATCTCTTTCTGCAAACTTATGTATTTTATTTTTATCTAAAATTTCAGTATGCAACACCTGATCATCGGGTACACCTGATTGATTTGGCACAGATTCACCCAATACTTTACTTCTTGACGAATTCCTCTTCTTTGTGCGGGCCTGGGAGTTCTGACTGAGCTTGTAGTCGCAAAACGTAATTATTATATCTACATTTTTCCCCCACAGATATTTATCATCTTCCACCCAGGCCATCAGACGAGTTTCTTGGTTTTGGTCAATCACTTTCATCTCCTTGTATACCTTTATAGTATTCTTAAATCCATCTTTGTAGTATTTGTTAGTATTGTCTGGTGTAAGTCCGGACGCCATTTTCTTAGATTGATCAGTTCCACCTGAGAAATATAGAGGTATAAAGAAAAAAATTTGATCAGTGTGGCAACTCAAGCATTGCAGTGATTTGATAATTATGTATAGCAAAGGTAAAAGACATATTAATCACAAAAACATTAATAAGCATCCAGCATTTCTGCCTTTTTCAGTCTACTATACACTGTTACAGAGCCTGCTAACAGTTCAGTCTCTATGGCCATGGGAAGCCCTTTTAGAGTTATGAAATGACGACAGGCTTATGGGGACTGGTCAGTGGAAATGAAAATCATGGTATATCTTTTGGAGAAAGGTTGGAGAGAGGTGAGACCAGGGTCACAGCAGAATAGGCATTGGTTCTCGAAGTCCCATGGGAAGCTGGTGGCTCATTGTGGGCTGGACACAGCTTTGACGTAAGTTTCAACATCCTTGGCAAGGGAGGGCCACCAGAAGGCATTTTGAAGAACAGATATGTTTTTTGAATACCTGGATGAACAGAGCTAATGACTGTGTGGACCCAGTGGAGCACTCAAGGGCACAAGGTGGTGCATATTGAACATATTGTCTGGTGGTGGTGCATTTTGGAGGTGGCAGCTCGAACTGTTGGGCATGTCCCAATGAACCAGGGTGAGTAATATGGATGGTGGTAAAATGGGCTCAGGGCATGTAGATTGATGTACTGTGTCATGGTGTCCCTCAAGCCAGTGTCACCATTCCTCCAGAGCGTCCTTGCCCACATCATAGTCCGCTATAGCGCGGGTCAATTTTCTAGCACAAAATGCACATGAAAATAAATCTGGATGTATCAACTTCTAATACAAAGTGAACATTCTGGCTGGGTGTTTCAGAAGTAGGTCTGTGGTGAAACAGGCTTTTTGAAGGTGGTCTGAAAGGTGGATTAATTTTTCATTCTTTTGTTTGGATTTTCTGCCCGTTTTTTATATATATATATATATATATATATATATATATATATATATATATATATATATATATATATATATATATATATATATATATATATTATATATATTTTTTTGTTTGTTTGTTTGTTTGTTTTTGTCGCCTGAACTCTGTCTTTGACTCTTTGCAGTCTGTCCTATATTGGATTTTTTAGACTATAATACTTTTGGTTGCCTCTTTAGAGTATTCCAAAGCAATAAACCTTTTTACTAACCTTTGACCTGACTCTTTGGTGTGTTGTTGTCTGGACCTGAGGAGACTTTAGCCAGTTCTGTAGCACAAGGGTAAAGAACACAACTGTGCTGTAAACATCTTTTATTTGAGAGTGACAGTAAAATTAACATTTGAATTCTAGCATCATTTTTTTAAAATATGTATTTAATTAAAAGAAGATTTGTTTTTATAAATAATAATATATAAATACTGTAAAGTTTGGAATTTATTGTTTTATAATGATTCACTTGTAGAGTCTCTTTATAATTGTTGATGATTATATAATAATAATCGGGGGAGAAAGATTAAAAACCAACAGTTACCGGCGCGTATGTAGTCCGAGGATACTGGGTGGGCCATTATTAGTGACATCTTCAGTGCTTTAACCACGTCTCCATTTCCAAATGTATCAGTCAGCAATTCTCTGTGGGACATAAATATTAAACACAGGTTAATATTTGGAACTTAAATTTTACCTACTAATGTTGTTGAAGGACAAATGTTCAGGTTGGTGTTTAGACAAAACCTGCATGCTTTGGATTCATGACTGTTGCCAGTAGTCAGTGCACGTCGATGGTCCCAGTACAGAGTGTTCATGGAAATCAGTTGTCTTCCATAATTTTTATAAGCTTTGTTGTTATCATTGTTATTCTGGTCCATCTCGTTGTTATCCTTATTGTTCATCACTAAGTCATAGAGTGCCTTATTCTTTTGTTCCAATGACTCCCTCTTTTCTACACCATTGATGAGAATGTTACGGAGTTCCCATAAACTATTCTTTGGTGGAATGTGGTCTGCCTCGACCACTCCAGGGGTGGGTTTCTTTTTAGCTGAAAGTCTTCACAAGAAAAGAAAAAGGGACGAACTTTAGTATTTTGGTGGGTTTTGTACATTATGAACATAGACAGGTAGCAGCTTTCTCCTACATGTTGCATGATTGCAGGAAAAGTAAGACTTTTATGTTTTCAAGTTCTCCACTAGCAAAACACCAACTCATTAAATGTCTATTAAGAACTAGTGATACAGTTTACTGTTTGTTTGTTTTTTAACTAATGAAAAGTAGTTTCTAAAAAATGTAGATTTAATCTATGATAAAATAGACACACTGGACAGCAAGAAATTAACATGTAAAATAATAATAATGATAAACACATTTTCATCAACACACAGATACATTTTCCTTCTGTTTTTTCCAGCTCCAGTGACATTTAATGGGTTTTTCTAGGCCACATTTAAGTTTTGTAATTAATATATAATATCTAATAAACAAGCCTAAGGTTAGTATGTAAACATAAAACAAACAAATTAAATTACTTTCCGTATGTATCCACTTCTCCCAACTTGTATTCATCAATAATTGTAATTTCATCCTTGTTTTCCTTATATGCTTTATATGCCTTCTCATCCTCTTCTTTCAATCCAGCCTCAATTTTAAATTTATTGGAGCTGTTTGTGCGGTCGAATTTGATCTGGATCTTCACAGCTTTTGCATATTTATACGGATTTGCAAGAATCTGTAACAACAAAACAAAACATTTGCACCAGAAAATATAATTAGCAATCAGGATGCCTATAAAAGCATATAAGTGTTATTCACACAAGACATGAGGTGAAAGATTGAAAGTTTTACCAATTTAAGATGAATAATTCCCACATATACAGCAGGTAAATTAAGTATTGAACACGTAACCATTTCTCAGTAAATATATTTCTAAAGGTTCCGTTGACATGAAATTTTCACCAGATGTCAAGTACAGCCAAAGTAATCCATACATACAGTTCAGAACTTATGTTATGTGCAATAAAATGGAATGACACAAGAACAAGTATTAAACACGCAAGCTGTTTTTGCTAATGACAGGTTTAAAACTCCTTCTGTAACTACTGTAGTCACATGGAGTGCTCAGGTGTGATTTTGCCCATTCTTACACAAAAACAGCCTTCAAATCTTGAAGTTTCCATAGGCCTCTTTTATGAACTCTGATCTCTAGTAATTTCCATAGATTTTCTATTGAATTTAAGTCAGGTGATGGGACATTCTAGCAGCCTTATTTTCTTTCTTCAATTGAGAGTTTTGTGGGCTGTGTGTCTGGGAACATTGTCTTACTGAAATCTCCACACTTGTTTCATTTTCATCATCCTGGTAGATGGAAGCAGACGTTTAGCAAAAATGCCTAAAAACGGTACATTGCAAAATGTTTAGCAAAAATGGTACATTGTTTCCATTCATCCTTACTTCAGTTATCTAAAGTTTCCCAGTGCCTTATGCTGAAAATCAGCCCCACACCATGATGTTCTACCTCCAAACTTTACTGTTGGTCTGGTGTTTTTGGGGTCAAGTGTAGTGCCATTTTACCTTAAAACATGGTCTTTATTATGGCATCCAAAGAGTTCAATTCTTCCAGTATTTCACAGGCTTCACAACAACTCTTGACTCTTGAACAACTCTTCTGACAATTCTTTTCTTTTTACTTGGAAATCTTGCGAAGATCACCTGGTCATGGCTGGTTTATGGTGAAATGATGTTCTTTCCACTTCCAGATTATGGCCCCAATTTAGAGTTTAGAAATTCTTCTGTATCCAATGCCATCAGCATGTTATGTAACAATAAGGTTGTGAAGGTACTGAGAGAGCTCTTTGCTTATACCCATCATAAGTAATTAGTGATCAATATTTGTCATGGACAGAGAGCAGATATGTTGCTGCTCTATAGATGTGAGCACATCTATTGTGTGTCTCGACAGGTAATATCATAACTTTATTATTTCATGTACCACTTAGAAACCAAAAAGAAGGCTTTGGACTACAAGGAAGGGACTATAGCTTTAGGACTGCAACTCCTAACAGTTTTGCACTCGAGTTCATCCGTGAACAGTTTATAACTTCAATTTTGTAACTAGCACGAATTTCCTTGTAATGCAAATTGCACTTTTGCCCATAATGAAAGTAGTGCACACTTATAGAAGGGTTATGTTCCCTTTTGGTTTTGGTTCCATTCAAGTTTAGAAAGTTTCATTCTATTTCTTGCTTTGATCACCATACAGCATGAAATTTCTGTAGAGAAGCTACCTAACTGCCTAAGTGACAGTCCATAGCATGTATGACTTCATGGCTGTGTGTCAGATATGGTGATGTGCAGCACTGGACCCAGTCAAGGGACTGTACAGGCTCCCTTCATGTATAACTCTATGTAGTGTCATGTAATCTGCAGAAGGTTTAATGCATAGAGTGGTACATACTTAACATTATCACCTGTCACCATTGATGGAAAGAATGTGGAGCAAGTGAGCATGTATAATTGCCCAGGCCTGCTTTTGATTCACAGACTGGATTGGACCACTGAAGAATAAATCTCTGTTAGGAATTCACCTGGATCTACTGGGGTTTGTGAACAAAGGAGACTGTTTGAGATAGTGAAATGCATTGTAAAGTCATCCCAACTTATATTACATTTACAGCATTTGGCAGATACTCTAAGTAGGTCTTCAACCGTCCTTTGAAGATAGCCTGAGACTCAGCTGTCCAGACCCATAGGGGAAGTTCATTCGACCACCTTGGTGCCAGTACAGAAAAGAGCCTTGTAGTATACTTACCTCTTACCCTGAGAGATGGTGAGACCAGTCGAGCAGTGCCTGATAACTCTGAGGGTGCGGGGTGCAGTGTGAGGAGTGATTGGGGCTTTGAGGTAAAAGGGAGCTGGTCCATTTTTGGCTTTGTTAGGCCAGCATCAGTGTTTTGAATCTTATGCGTGCAGCTACCGGAAGCCAGTGGCGGGATCGCAGCAGTGGGGTGGTATGGAGAGCAATCTTCTCTATGTTACCTGAAATGAGCGTTGTTGTTTTCTGGCTGTCCTGCATTGCCCTGTTCTCCCATGTTCTGGATTACTGTACTGTTAATGACTCTGGTGTCTGCCTGCTCCACATTGTCCTGTTTACCTGTGCGCTGGATTATTGGACTGTTTGTGACTCTGACCTCTGCTTGTACGGCTTTGCCCTGTTTCCCCGTGACTTGGTTTATTGAACTGTCCTTTACATTGAACTTGGCCTCCCCTGATTTATGTCTGCGCTTATTAAAGACTCATAATTTGAATTATTGTAAGTGTTAAGCATTTGGGTCCTTGCCATTCCTGACAGTGTCTCTGTGTCATGGTTGTTGTTGAATTGCCATTTTTTCCCCCTGGAACAGATCTGCTGTACCACAGTGTCATGGAAGCAGAGGTAAAAATGTGGTCAGCAATGGCTAGGGAGCACTGTACTACTGTTTTAACACAAGCCTTACAGTTTGAATGTACATTTTAGATTCAACTATGATATACTGGGGCAAACAGTCAATAATACTGTAAATGTCCAAATATTTATGAACCTCACTATACAGTATATTAGAGATTAATGACAGTAATGATTGGCTTTATATTGCAGAAAACAGGAAATCAGAAACAATTTTAATCTTCAAGATTGCACTAATTGGGTAGTACATTGTTTTTTTCCATATAGTTTTTTTCCATATACAGTAGTTGCTGAAGTTAATTCCCACCTTAAAGACCCTGTTTCTACAAAAAAGTGCACATAGAACGTATAGAAGCTGCATAGAACTTGATCTGTATTAAATGCATATGTTGGTCCAACACCATATTAATAAAAAATATTACATATTTTATGTGTTCATATTATTTGATCTAACCCCTCTATATATACAGTATAGTTACCTACCTCATGTTGAAGTTTGTGGCGGAGTTCTACAGCTTTTTGGTTTAAATCAACTTTTGGGTCATTAGTTGTTGCTTGGATGATTGCATGATACAGACAGTTCTGATTGGAAGAGTTCACAGTTTCTCGTGAACCATCAGGGCGTATGATAGAAATGTGGCCACTTTGTGGTGTGTCTTTACCCATAACCTTGTCATTCAGATTACTCAATATTCCTCTTGATCTGTATGGCACAAACACATTAATTTAAACATGCACAAGCACAATAAGGCATATAACGGACTAACAAAAATATTCTGCAGTGTTTTCCATACAATAAAGATTGAACTCACCCTGGAGAAGTCTGAGGTGTTTTTGTCAGCACAAGATTGATATTACCAGCTGCTGGGTCAGTTCCTGGGTAATTCTCATATGTAAGAAGGTTTCCTTTATGATCTACTACACTTAAGCAAATTCCTTTTCCATCCAGCAAGTTACTTTTTGTAAGAACAAGAACTTCTAAAGCTGTTGCTGGCTTTTGTTCATCAGTTATTTTAGTAGCAAAACATGTGAGCTGATTCAGTTCTTCTTCATTCACAGATCTTTCCTTGCATTCGGTTATAGATTTCAGATCACGATGATGATGCTGACTGTCAAAGAATCTTTGGGTTTCATGCCTCCCCAGTAAATTACCAACTACTTTTCCAGTAGCAGAGTTTAGTTGTCGAGTAAATGTTTTTGTAAACAAGGAGGTGGCAGACCCAGAAAATTTCTCCACCATGATTTGGGAAAAAACTTCAGAAATTTTATCAATGAAATGAATTTTAAGACGTTCGACATCTTCCAGTTTATCCCTTCCATCATTGTCATATGTCTTAAATAAAGCTTCCTCATGCATAGACTTCAAAAGTGCAGGAACAAAATTACAGTCAATGGTCCGTTTAGTAGGAATGGAGTAGTACATTTCATAACCGCTAGTGGACATGCTTGCAGCAGTCAGAAAAATATTGGTATGAGGTCGGTGTGCAACATGCTCTGCTGATTTGTCCCATACCTGTGAGAGTATGTTAATCACCTGATGTATATGTTTACAGTTTACCAAGAGATCATATATAACACTCTTTGTTTTGACATCCATGTAGTCAGTCATTTTGTTTTTTAGGGTTTCGCTAATCCTGTAAGAACCAGACCTTTTCTGCAAGGCAGCCTTTGGAATTCCTGAGCTGATGAAATCTGTGAGTGCTCGAACAAACTCTTTATTTTCATGTAATTTTGAACATACAGATTCCTTAAAAGTATTTAGAAATACTTGATGGAATGTCTTTTGGAGTGCAACATCGATGCCTGTGTTCAAAGCAGTGTTTACTCCTTGAATTGCCAATTCCTGAACAGCATATTTAGAGGAATGTTTCAAAGTTGGTTTGACTGCAGTCCATGTGAGATTTTTCATTGATGACACCATTGATTTGGTGGATTTACATGCTGAAACAAACATGTTTTTACCTGATTTCAGGGCATTACATGCAACACTTTTTAGGGATGTGGTGCCATTGAGAATATTACTTGCAGCATTTTTCACAGCAGAGAATGATCTTTTGAGAACACTGAATCCCCCACAGACCAAAGAGATTCCTATACTTATTGCTTTAGATATCGCCCACGATGCCCAATCAAATGTGCCATTTATCATACCCATGACTCCATTGATCATATCAGACACGCCTTCTGAGATCAAGCCAAGACCAAATGAGGACATGGAACCAAGTGACAGAGTGCACACCAGAACCCCTGCTACAACCTGAACCACACCAAGAAAACAACAAATCAGGGCATCAAATGAGAATTTGGGCTTTTGTTTCACCTCAAACACAACTGCAAGGCCATAATTACGAAAGAGGCCGAGTTCACTAGAAGACACAAAATCCTCCTCATTTGATAAACTATAAAGAGTCAAGTCCACAGTTTCGAAGTCTCCACTGCCTGATCCAAGCATGTCAAGTGAATTTTTGATATTTTGTTTCCATGAGTTAAATAAGTTCATCCTTGCCTGCATTTGTATTTGTAAGTTACAGCTGCCACTGTGGTGTGGTTCAAAATCTCGAGTAACAGACAAAGAACAGAAGCTCAATGTTCTGCTTGTTTCAGATATGTAAACATCTAAGGTTTTCTCTGCTTCCTTGAGTAAGGAACATGCCTCACTTTTGTAGCCCTTTTTGGCCAAATTAATGGTAATGTAGGCCTGATTATACAGTGCAACAGCTCTGTAGTAGTTGTCTGAGTCAGAGGCTTTTTTCCAGTAAGTTTTCGCTCCATAGTCACATTTATTTTTGTTTTGATGGTGCAAGGCAGTTCTTCCTAAAGCCTGCTGTATGTGGTCATAAACGTTTTCACTGTGACCTTGTAAAAGTTTGTTACTTGTGTCCTGCAAGTTCTGGATTAAGTCTTCTTTCAGGTGTGTAAGGTCACTGTGTATGTTAATCTGGTCTGTATGAAGTATCAGCCATATACCCCATGATTCCTTCAAAGCATTCAGTGCTGGGTGATAGTCCATCTTATCGTGAAAAGATTCAAAGTAACAATGGACATCTTTTATTTTCACTTCAAAAATGTCTATCTTCTGTACTGTACTATAATGCTGGTCAAAGTCACTAAGGAACTGACAAAATGTAGAGAACAGCTCTTCCTTCATTTCAATTTCAGCTAGTTTCTCCTTCTCCATTTCTTTTATTCGATTAACTTCATATTCTTCTCTCAGTTCCCTCATGACTTCAATAGAATGGCCTCGGTAGGCCATGGCCAGACGATCATGGTTCAGTATTACCTGGACCATCCCTGGGGTGCCTTTTCGACCTGTTCGTCCAAACACTTGTTTCTCGACTCTTCGGTTATTGGTGAAGTATGTGAGTAGCACAAAGAGACCACCGCAGCGGTTAACCTCTTCTGTGACCTTAATGTCTGTCCCACGTCCTCCAAGGTTAGTGGTAATAATGATCCGTCCCTTGCCGAACTCCTGGTTCTCAATGTTGTGGCGCTCGCTCATCGTGTACATGGTAACTGAATGTTTAGTTTCTGCTGCAATTTTGTCATTGAGCACATTTGCTGTGTTGACGTCCTCACACACGACTAACACCACCTGTCCTCGTTTAGAGACTTTTGAGACTGTGGCACAAATAGTTTGGATCCACTGGTCAGTACCTCCCCCCACTTGTACTGCAGGCAGCTCAGTAACCTTCTGACGTTGATGAGGTGGTATGACATAGCTATCCGTTTTGTAATGTCTTGCCAGGAAACCCTTGTCTGCATCTCCGCCTAGTGTTCCAGAAACACCAAATATCCCTTTCCCCATGAGATATCTTTTAAAGAAATTTGAATTTGACATGTAGTTTGTCACATTTGATAATGGAGATAAAGTTAGTTGATGCTTCATCTCCAGAAATTGTTGTAGTCCGTCACCCCACCGTTTTCTTTTCTCCAGCATTCCACTAGCCTGAAAGTCCACTGGGATTATTGCATGGTACAGGTGTTGATCATCTTCATCAACATCTAATCCCTGAGCTTTTAGAGATCTCTCAATCATGTATTCTCTGCCTTTGGTCATCTGAATGGCCTTCAGTGCATTCTCAACAAACAGTGGCAGCTGATTTTCCAGGTATTTCTCTAAGAAAGAAGGGATTACAAGTGATTCTTTATCTTCTTCTGAACTACATTGTCGAGAGTATTTAATTTTGGATTTCAACTGGCTAACAGTGGCTTCAATGAGCACATTTTCAGACAGGATCTCACAAGCTTTTCCATTCTCAAGTAGCAGCATGTTGATGTTTTGGTCAGTTTTTGTCTTTTTCTCTCTAAACTGAGTCACTTTTCTTGTTTCTGGCTGATAACTATAACAGTTAAATGCCACCTTGTCCTCCATCCCCATCTCAAGAACATTGAGCAGATCATATTGTTGTTCTATTCCTGTTTTGGCCATGATGGTCTTCCATGCCTCATTTTCAATGTCTCCTTGTTCCTTTTCTCCTTCTTCATTAATAGATTCCTTCAAATTTTCAAAATCTTCCTCTGAGTAAAAGCCTAATTCAATGCCTGGCAACAGAATTTCCAGTGGTGAAAATTTATCATTTTTATCTGAACCAATCATTGCTATCAGGGCAGCTGTGTGAAAACTCTGGACTCTTGTTGCCCACATGGTCTCTTCAGTTTTTTCTACCTCAATTGGGCGACATGCCGATATTATGGCCCAGATGCTTGCTAGGACTTGTTCCAAATGTTGGAGTCCACTGGACTCATGGGACAGAAATGTTATTTGAACTCCGTTATCCAAGGTCATGTAGTCAACCTCATCCACAAGGACCATCTCAAACCTCCTGTCTCCTCGAGTTGTTTTCTTCTCAAACTCTTGTTTCAGTGTATCTGCTGCAAATGTTCCAACAGTACTATACACTACATCTTGTTTGTATGCTCCCTGAGTCAGTTCCTCTAGTTCTTCAGATGAGACATCATTCAGCACTGGAGGAACAGCAGATGAAGTTATGTCGAACATCTTGTAAAGTTTGCTCCATTCCTCTAAATCACGACGGGCGAGTACCGGAGAGCTGGTCACAATGTCCACCTTCACACCACGCATGGCATGGATCACAGCAAGCATGGCTAATATACAAGATTTCCCTTCACCTGTCCCAATTTCAAGAAGACAACCTGTGTTGGTTTTTGATTTTCGAAGCAGGAAAACCACCAGGGCTGCAATTTGGGTTAATCTGGGAAGATATCCTTCAATGACTTTTTCCTCTTTACCCTTTTGAATAGTGACAGCAGAGCACATTTTTACTGCGAGTGACATTTGCACTAGTACACTTTTGAGAACTTGTCTGTCTGGGTTGGTAAAATCCAGTTCTTTAACCATTTTCTTTACACTCTGAATGTCATTTTTATGGAGATGAGTTCTTTTGCATTTTGGAAGCTCTCTTTCCAGATATACCAGAACATCCTCTAGTATTGTCAGGACATTCTCAGGGTAGTTTGAGTTGCGCATTTCACTAATAATAGTATCAGCATTGTTTTGTCTCTCTGTGTCAACATACCCTTTCAGCCATCTGAGGGGATCAGATTTATCTAAAGCATTGAGGACATTCCCATACTCCAACTTGTAGGTCTGTGCAATGTGAAGTATTGCCTGCACTTGGTCTTTGTCATTCCTGACAACATAACGCATGAAATCTGTTATTTCTGCTAGTTTCCATGTGTTGTTGAACGCAATGTGACACAGAATTTCTTTACTCTGTGTAGAAAGTTGCATATCAGTTTGAAGAACATTCTGTAAAAGATTAAACGCGAGTGATGGATGATCGTCTTGCAACAGTTCGAGCACATCCAAGAGGAAATCCCGATCATGCTTATGTGTGTGGTCGTTTTCGTCCTCCTCAAAAACTAACTGCAGTACTGTCTCAAGCACTGTCAGTCTATCATGTAGAGGCAAAGTCTCATAACCAACTGCAGTGTCGAAAGAAAACACACAGCTACTGGTCAGGTTGTGTTTCTTACAGTACTCCACCATTAACTCATTTTGTAGGGTTTTCATCCTGTCTTCTAATGTCTCCTCTGAGTCTTCCTCATCAGTTATTTGATATTCACACAGGAGGTCTGAGAATTTCTTCTCTATTTCTGAAACCTGTATAAAAATAATAACATTAAAATAACATGTAAAATTTTAGACAATATAAATAATATTTAACTAAGAACAAGACCTGAGAATGGCATTTTAAATCTCTATTACTGATCATTTAATTCTGTTACCTCATCTATTTCAATTTCAGCCTCCAGAGGCTGTTGCATTACGTGAGTTTGGTGATGGAGCTCATGGCCTCTCAGCCTCTGTTTCTCCTTCAGCGTCTCTCTGGCTCGTGAAAGCTTCTCAGCAGCAAGCTCACTTTCCCTTCGAATCTGTTCCTCAATTCTTTTTTCATGTTCAAGCTGGGCCTGTCTCCTCTGCTTCTCTCTTTCTCTTCGTTCCTCTTCCTCTCGTGCATCATCTTCAATTTTCCCTGGTTGACAGGAAATATTCCACATTTACCATCACTCATAAACATGTACTAAGAAAATAAAGATGTTTCTGTGTTTATATAAATGTTTTAAATTAAAGACACCCCAGACTGAGACTATTCTGGTTCATAAACTATTCTTTCAGAAGCATTACTTAAATGATGCGACACACTGTCATACATTATTTAAGTTTTGGATAGCTTTGGATTGAATCATTTATCACTGCTGACAATTATCAAAAAAGTCTTGTCAAAACTTGTCAGCCGTCCAACTATAGGTCAAAACTCCATGTTATCTCAAAGAACTTTGAATAAATATTAGCATAGCAGTTATGCTCATAAGAATAACATTACTGAGATGATCAGTCAGGACTATGCAGATACAGCACTGATTAGGGCTGTTTCATCTTGCTTGTGTTGTTTGATCACAGCACAGCTTCTGACACCATAGATCATAACATTCTCACAGATAGATTTAAAAAAGGGAACACTCTTCAACTCAGGTATTATTGGACTAATCATTATATGTATTTTTCTTCCACTGTTATACTGATGACCAACAACTATGTTTTTAATAAAGCCTTTCATGATGTTCTTGGACATAAACGTCCACTAAATTAAACTTATATAAAAATATAACAGATTACATCAGTTCTTATCAAAACCATGCATTCTTGCTTGTTTATGTTTCCTTCCATGTGGAAGAGGTAATATTTGTATTAAAGGTGGGATGCACATTGTTTGAAAGTGACATTTGAAATCACCAAAACAAACACGCCCCTAACCCAAATGGGTGTCACCCCTGTTTTGATAGCTCCGCCCCACACATACATACGTAACCCAGGCAAATATTATGGCGGAACCTGCTGGGGCAACTGGCCGAGGGTATATTTTTATCAATAAATGAACACAATAAGTAATACTATGGTAATAAAAATGTGTTTTTGTAGTACTGTGTGTTGTACCATGGAAGGTTTAGCTCCGTTTCACGTTCTCTCCAGTGCTGGAAAGCTGATCCTATATTAACTAGAGATGCACCGATCCGATATTTTGGATAGACGCCGATCCAAGCATTTTGTGTGGATCGGGTATCAGTGGTGCATGACCGATCCAAATCCGGTACCCGTGGTCATGGGTGCCGGAACCTTTATATGTGGGTGGGACAGGACCCACCCACTTTTTAAGACCAATAATATTGGACCCACCCACTTTTACTGTCTCTATTCAGCACATAGGTCTTTTTTTATTACTTTTCAGAGCGCCGCCAGTCGAATCCATTCTGCTTGAGAAATGCCCTAATAAATTAAACTCCATTCTGCATTTTACCTACAGCATTGTTCACGCTCCTGTTTCCTGAAATCCATGGCCGTCGGAACCATTATATGTGGGTGGGACAAGACACACCCACTTTTTATTTGCTTCCGACGCCGATACCCGTGGTGGTTGATTAATGAACAGCAAACATAGACTATTGCTTAAACTTATAAGAAAAATACACTTGTATATTAAATTACATTAATGAAAATAAATATAATAAATTTTATGGGAAATATGTTACACAACCGCCTGCGACAGACAGACAAGTTTAGCAGGCGCCCTTTTCATTTTCCTCAGCGTGTTAAACATGTTGCTCATTTGGGTGCAAGTTTTACTATTTAATACACTTTGCATTGTGTTCCAAGAGTTCTAATTTAAGATTCACTTTAAAATATTGCCTTTTCTACAGAAAATAATTTAATGTAATAATTGTAGTATAGATGGTTTAGATTGTTATACCACTAACTGTTAAAAGTACTGTTTGCTACTGCATTAATACTTTTTTTAAGGTTTCTTGTGTTCTCATTTTTTATCCAATAATATGGACATTTTTGTATTTCTTTGCCAGAAACAAATAAATCTTAATAACTAAGCGAGTTGTTTACATTCTTTAGTTTTAAAGGTAGAAAAGAACACAGATATCGGATCGGTATCGGCCAATACTGGCAAACGCCGGAATCGGATCGGAAGAGAAAAAGTGGTATCGGTGCATCCCTAATATTAACACGGGTCCTACTTCTTGCCTTATCGTAAGCCTTTTTTCGCTTTTCGTTTTTATCCGCCATGTCAATGTTTCAATCGCTTTCTGCTAATGTCACACATGCACACTGAAAACTCTCTCCACCTCATATTGACAAAACACACCCCTTTCTGCTCATTGGCTACCCGTTTGTTTTGTTTGTCTGCCCGACTCAGTTTTCTGAAGCATTTCTCAAACATCGTGAACCCCACCTTTAATATTAGGTAATATTTTAACTGTTGACCAAAAGGTGGTGCCATTACCCCATTACACAGACCTGTGCAAAAAAAAAAAGCTTATATTCATGGAGTAATCAAAGGCATTTGTTTGTGTCTGTGTGTGTGTTTGTGTGTGGGTGTGTGCATGTGTCCTTGTGTGCGCACGTGTGTGAGCATGTGTACTGTATGTGTGCGAGTGTGTTGTTCAGGCTTTAAAACAATCCTGCATGAAAGCCTGTATAATCACACATGCGAACACACACACTATAGTTTGCTGATATCCTCCATAGAACTCAATATGAACTCAATATCCTGATATCCTCCATAGAACTCCATAGAACTCAATATAGAACTCCTGTTTTTTTGCACAGGCCTGAGTAATGGGGTAAGAATAAAAATATTACCTCTTCCCAGCTGAGGGAACTATTAACAACCAAGAATGCTTGTTCTTTGATCTCATGGCCATGCAATGAAAAGAAATGTAGTTATAATGGCAGTCAATGGGCCGAAAATGTTAAAGGGGAGAAATAAATAAAATCTGATGCTGCACAAAAACTAATGTTGTTAGTAATCTTTGACCTATTTAAAACTTTAATAATATGTAAAAAAAAAATCCACTTTGCTTATTTTATATTAAAAATAAGTCATTTTGTCATTTACATTGTATTTTATGCAAATTTGTGACATCACTAATTAAATTAGTAATTAATATGTAAAAAAAGCATTTAACAATATTTAGTAGTTTTGATTAGAACTGAGGATGATTAACAGATTTATGCAAAAGAATGTGAAAAATATTAATCTGATATATTTTTATATAACATACAGGTTTAAAATCTTAAAAATAGAACATTATAGACCTGGTCAAAAATTTTAAATACTCTTTCCAAAGTACATGTTATATAAAGGTTTGTCCCAATAAGTCATTTCTATAGCTGAAACACGGAGAAAGAGAGAGACAAAAAATGTGCAAACTATGTCCCCTAATGGACAAAAACGTCCTAAAGTGTCCAGAAAGGTTAATAAAGTTGAGAATTTTAAACGACATACAACCCGAATTCTGGGAAATTTTAGAACATTTTAAATCTGAATAATATAAAAACTAAAAGACTTTCAAATCACACGAGACAATAGAACATAGTTTCTTCATATAACAATTGATCAAATAATACCTGAGTTGAAAAGGGTTGTTCCATTTTTATTCTATCTGTGAGAATGTTATGATCTATGGTGTCAAAAGCTGTGCTATGAACAAACAACACAAGCAGGATGAAACAACATTTATGTTATCTGTGTTCTATTGTAAATAAAATATTGGCTCATGTGATTTGAAAGTTTTTAAGTTTTCATTTTATTCAAATTTAAAAAACATCCCAATATTTCTGGAATTTCTGACAAGACAGAAGTGCTAATACTAGGATCAGAGGCCGCTATAAGTAAGCTTTCAGATTACAGAGTAATTCTGGATGGCTTATTCGCCACTGGGAACATGGACGACTACAAAGATGCATACTACAACATGCGAAGAGTGGTGAAGGAGGTGAAGCAGCACTACAGAAAGAAACTGGAGTCATAGTTCCAATGTGGTTGCTCCAGGAGCCTGCTGCAGGACTATGACTGATCACGGACTACCAAAAACGATACTCCAGAGCAGAGAATGTGAACTCTTCTCTGGCAGAGGAACTGCAGCTAAATGCACTAACTGTACTAACAATTGGTTAGAAAAACACATTCATGATCTCAGAGCACGATGTGAGTAAGGCATTCAGGAGAGTAAACACTAGGAAGGCAGCAGGACCAGACGGCATCACAGGTCGGGTCCTGAAGGCCTGCGCTGACCAGTTAGCGCCGGTGTTCTCCGAGATATTCAACCTCTCCCTATAGTAGTCTGTAATCCCCATGTGCTTTAAACAATCCATCATCTTTCCTGTGCCAAAGAAACCACAGCCCACCAGGCTTAATGACTATCCCCCTATAGCCCTGACCTCTGTCCTGATGAAGTGCTTTAAAAGACTACAGTAGTCAGAGACTTCACCACTTCTTCGCTGAATGACCACTTCTTCGCTTCTTCGCTCATCCTGGACACAATCTCTTTGAGGCGCTCCTCTCAGACACAAGTCTGCGGTCCATATAGACTAAAACTTTAGGCCACAAAAATAGTGTCTTTCCATCCGTAACCGGCCTCATCAACTATATCCCGAACACAGCGTGGTCTATTATTTGCTACATTTGGCCACTTTGCAAATCCTGCATTACTGTACAATTAATGTTGCTGTTTTTATTTCCCTTTAATTGTTTGTTTTTTGTAAATCTTTTTATAGCCTTTGTTTCTTATATTCATACTTCTCTATTATTACTATGCTCCAATACACCAAGACAAATTCCTATACATGTAAACCCTACAAATACCTGCTATAAAGCTTATTCTAATTCTGATCCATCCCTGCCTACATGATAACCAGGTTGAAGATCAAGGGAAGGCCTCAGCGGTTAAAGCGCAGGATTATTGACGAGAAGGTTGAGAACTCCCTGCACTGCAAACATTACATGCACAGTATCAAAATCAGAATCACCTTTAAGATATTATTAGATTCAACTTTCAAATTGCCAATTATCGTAGGTTTACATGTACATGTAATAGCCTTTTATGGTCTTGTTGGTGCACATTGCTTTATTGGCCGAGCCAATAAATCACTGTGATTTCACACAGAGCTTCCAACACAACTTCCACAAAGAAGTGTTCCCAAAATAGCCATGAAGCAGCCGCTCATTCCCTTCTAGGTGAACTGGGTTAAATTATATGTTAGTGTCTAATGAGGTGGACAAAAGACCATGGTGGGTCATAGATATTGTTGATAAGGCCACTTGTGGATGGAAAGCACCAGTTTCTGTGGTGTGGTGTCAAGTTTTATTCTTGTGGTTCCTGGAATTGTACATATGCTCAAGACATGCCAGATTGTAGCACAACACCTTCTCAGAGCGAACAAGCTGGTCCTGTAGCATAGCCAGAATAATTGTACTGAAAGCTGCTTTGCATGGGTTCTGCCTCATTAGGATTAGGAATACTCTCTATGGAGTATGGAGAAAGTTGTTCTTGTGGTGGTGGGTGAGGGAGTAGTTCAGATGAGCATTTGTGACAAGGCCCCATCCACTGCTCTGGTGGGGGTGGTGAAGCTGATGAGCTGGAGTTGATGGCTAGTGTTAGGACTGTCCCATTGACTTTCAAAGCAACAGTAGAACTCATTCAGGCTGTTGGCCAGAGGCAGATGAAAAACTGCTGTTGAGATCTCTCAAATTTCAGTAAGTTTTGAGATAAAATATTTCGAAAGTTAAGTCGCTATATAAATTGACGTTAGACGCTATTAACAGATTAATCAGAAAAGAAAGATCCGTTCGTTCCCCAGTTTAGCCATAATATACATAATATACCTAAAGTTGCCTTGGCCACCCCCTGGCCACCCCATGTATAAAACTCTAGTTCTGCCACTGCAAAGCAGGAGGAAGCACAACTGAAACCGCCATGGAAGCACCTACTGGAGGACCTCTCGTTATCGTAGACGACCACCCAGATGATAGTGGTGAACTCGGTGAAGTAGATAACGTTATACACCCGTGGTCATATTTGCAAGAAATGTTTCTGTACATTGGAATGAAAGATTCTTCCTACCGGATGAAGTGCCTCTTATGCCTACCGAAAATCACTGAAATTTTACTTTTTACTTTTACTTCAAATACTTAAGTACATTAAATATCAGAAAATGACTTTTGATACATCTCCCTCCCCCATCCTGACCATGTTCTACAGAGGGACCATTGAGAGCATTCTGAGCAGCTGTATCACTGTCTGCTTTGGGAACTGCACCATCTCAGATGGCAACTCCTGAATATAACTGAACTGTACTGAGTACAATACACACACACACACACACACACCTGTATGGACTGCACAATACACACTTTTCCAATATACATCTATAAAACTGTTTACATGCTGTTCTCACACACTGTTTTTGCTCTTATCACATGCTGTCTGTCACATTTCAGTTGATTACAATACATTATAATACCTCATATAACTGCTGCTACTATATTAAGTGTTCATTCTAGTATTTCTGCACATGCAGTATAGAATATACGTATGTACACTGGTCAGCTATGCTTTTGTGTATTGTCTTTTGTGTGTTGCCTTTTGTGTATTGTCTTTTGTGCATTGTCTTGTACTGTTTGTTTGTTCCCCTTACATCCACTCTGATAACTCAGGGACAGGGGAGCCATGGTTTCTGATTGCTTCCTGCAATGATGTTGGAGACAGTAACATTATCTATACACTTGATAATGTAGCCAGTAACAGATTATGTGTACTGGTCAACAGTACACCATATCTGGGATGTCATGGACAAGGTGTCGGACTATTGCTTGTAGAGTTGTGAGTTTGAATCTTAGGTCCACCAAGCTGTCACTGCTAGATCCCTGAGCAAGATCCTTAACCCCCAATTGCTCAGTTGTATAAATTGAGATGGCTAAGGGCACCTGCCAAATGTCATACCCGTTTTTTGGAAGGTTGACAAGTGAAGGGCTGGGGTTTGGTTTTGACCCACCCAAAAATGCAGGATATCTGTACTGTAAAGCATACACCGTGCTGACAGGACATAAATAAAGGGCAGTACTAATAAAAAGGCACTCGGGGGGGAAACATTAGTTAAATAAAATTATTGTGCCATGTTATGTACTGTTATGTGCTACATTTTAAAGCAGCAGCATATAAAAGGCTGACACTAATCAGCACAGATATCACATTGCCAGTTTGGAAAGATAACCATGCATGTACAATAATTCAATGTAAATATAATGACAGGAACCTGCCTAATAAATAGATTTAAGTAGGCCAGAAAATATACTGTGAAAAACCATGAAAGGAAAACAGTCACTGGGGAAAATTCAAATTCTAGTTGATGAGACGATCAACTTTTTTAGTTGATTTTTTAGGGGACTAGAGGATTTATTGCAATTATAGGTAAAATTGTCCCCACCTTATCTATGCTGGGCATCTGGGGAGGAGTCTCTGTCTGATATCTAAACCTGGGGTTCAGGGAGAACGAATGTGATTACTTACTCTGTTGTGTAAGTCTCAAACAGTGGTGGTAGGTGGGCTCTGGAATTGCCAGTCTGCTGTGAAAAAAGCTGATTTTATCTCTGCTTTAACTTCCCATTACTCCTTTGATTTTCTTGCGCTAACAGAGACCTGGATATCCCCACAGAACACTGCTACACCAGCTGCTTTATCCTCTGCCTATGCTTTCTCTCACTCACCATGAGAAACAGGCAGGGGTGGTGGTACAGGTTTATTGCTGTCAAAGAAATGGTGCTTTATACCTCTCCTCTTGTCTCATTTAACCATCTCCTCTTTTGAATTCCATGCCATTTCAGTTACCTCTCCAATCAACCTTGTTATCATTGTTGTTTACCGCCCTCCTGTTCCCTAGGTGACTTCCTGGAAGAAATGGACACACTGCTTAGTGCTTTCCCTTCTGATAGCTCCCCCCTGACAGTGCTTGGTGACTTCAACCTCCCCTCTGACAAGCTACATTCTTCTAACCTCCTGTCTCTTCTCGACTCATTCACACTCGTTCACACAATCACACTGATCATCACCTGGTATCCTTCACCATCACTCTACCCTACCTAAAACTACCTCTCACCCCCTCGCTCTTACCCGCCGCAACCTTCACTCTGTCTCCCCTTCTTCTGTAGCTTCTGGCACTCTTTCTTCCCTTCCTGATCCTGAGTCTTTTTCCTCACTACCCTTGGACTCAGCCACAGATACTTTCCTCTCATCTCTTTCCTCAACTATGGACTTCCTCTGCCCTATGTCCACTAAACCCAAGAAAACTTCTTGTTCTGCTCCTTGGCTTTCAGATGTGCTGCACAACAATCGAAGAGAGCTAAGATCATCAGAGAGAAAGTGGAAGAAATCACAACTTGATGCAGATCTTGATTCTTACCGAACACTCATGGCCAAGTTCTCCTCAGATGTGACTTCTGCCAAGACTTCCTTCTACAAGGAAAAGCTTGAAGCTTCCTCACATGACCCTCGGAAATTCCACAACATCATCTCTTCTCTGCTCAACCCCCCGGCTCCACCTTCTTCATCCTCATCAGATGATTCTACAACTCATCCAGTCTTGCAATCCTACCACCTGCCCATTGGATCCACTCCCTTCCACTATGCTCCAGACCATCTCGCAAGACCTTCTGCCCTTCATTACCACTATCGCCAATAGATCCATAGCATCTGGTCAGGTACCAACTACTTTCAAGAGAGCAAGGGTTATTCCCATCCTAAAGAAGCCTGCTCTGGATCCATCAGACATCAGTAACTACAGACCGGTATCACTTCTCTCGTTTCTTTCAAAAATTCTTGAATGCATTGTCTTTAATCAACTGTCTGTCTATCTCTCACAGAACAACCTCCAAGACCTCAACCAGTCTGGCTTTAAAGCAGCTCATTCCACAGAGACAGCCCTTCTGGATGTCTCTGAGAAACTACATGCTGCTAGATCAGCCAAACTGTCATCTGTCCTTATCCTCCTTGACCTTTCAGCAGCGTTTGATACGGTCAACCACAAGACTCTCTTAGCCACCCTCAGGAGTCTTGGGGTTTGCGGATCAGCTTGGGAATGGTTTGCTTCCTACCTGGAAGGACGCTCATATCAGGTAACATGGAGGGGAGTGACATCTGCTCCACGCAGACTCTCCACTGGCGTCCCACAAGGCTCAGTACTTGGTCCTCTTCTTTTCTCCCTGTATACTCACTCTCTTGGTGAAGTTATTTCCTCACATGGGTTCTCTTACCACTGCTATGCTGATGATACACAACTTATCTTCTCTTTCCCACCCGCAGATGCCACAGCTTCTGACCGGATCTCTGCATGTCTGGCAGAAATTTCATCATGGATGACTGCTCATCAGTTAAAGCTTAATCCTAGCAAAACTGAGCTGCTGTTCATGCAAGGTGATTCATCCCCAGGTCATGATCTTGCTATATCCTTGCACAACGATCTGATCTCCCCTTCAGCAACAGCTCGCAACCTTGGGGTAACCATGGACAATCAACTGTCCTTTTCCTCTCATGTTGCTAATGTGACTCGCTCATGTCGGTTTCTTCTTTACAACATTAGAAGGATTCGGCCATTTCTGTCCACACAGGCTGCTCAGGTACTTGTTCAGTCTCTTGTCATTTCTAGACTGGATTACTGCAATGCACTGCTGGCAGGTCTACCTATGAATGCAATCCGTCCTCTGCAAATGATCCAAAATGCAGCTGCCCGGCTTGTTTTCAACCTGCCAAAGTTCTCGCATACCACCCCGCTGCTGCGATCCCTCCACTGGCTTCCGGTAGCTGCACGCATCAGATTCAAAACACTGATGCTGGCCTACAAAGCCAAAAATGGACCAGCTCCCTTTTACCTCAAAGCCCTCATCACTCCTCGCACTGCACCCCACACCCTCCGATCTACCAGCACTGCTTGACTGGTTCCACCATCTCTCAGGGTAAGAGGCAAGTATACTACAAGACTCTTCTCTGTACTGGCACCAAGGTGGTGGAATGAACTTCCCATAGCGGTCCGGACAGCTGAGTCACTGGCTATTTTCAAGCGGCGGTTGAAGACCTACTTATTCATGAAACACTTCAACTAGCACTTCTTTCCTTATCTTTCGCATTTAAAAAAAAAAAAAAAAAAAAAAAGAAAACACACCTTTGACACTTTTTCATTGTAACTTTGAACAAATGTTTTAAACTCATGGTATCTTAAGTATGTAACTTAGTGAGCCAGCATTAATGTATTCAATGTTAGAGATTTAAGCACTTATGTACGTCGCTCTGGATAAGGGCGTCTGCCAAATGCTGTAAATGTAAATGTAAATGATTCTGCCTGGGACATGAGACAGTGAACTGACTCCTTATTTTGCACAGCTTGCTGATGCAGGTTTAATCTCCATCATTGGTTCAGAAACTTGACAATCTGGGAGAGCTCTGAAGTAAAACTGATGTAGAGCCAGCTTAAGCTGTTTTAGACTTTACAGTGATGGATGGATTCTGCTGAATGACACAATCCCTTTGGACAGAGACCTGTCCAATGCATATCAGAGAGACAGCTAAAATATTAATTAATAAATAAATGATAATACTAATTTCTTTTAAAAATTTAAATAAGACAAAATGAGCCTGAAAGCAACTGGAAAAGCTCTGATATTAATATTGAAACAGAGCGACAATGACAATATGTGACATGTGACAAAACTAGGGTGCAGTGTGGTATCTTCAGAGATCATGCTTTAAAACAATTTACAGAAATTCTTCTAAAAAAAATTGACATACCATAATTTGGGCATGTTGGTTTTTTCTTCTCATAATGTCTATTGCAGTCCAGATGTATTTGCTTGTGGTCTCCACTCTCTCGAATTGTGAAATATGAATCACCATTTGGATCAAACATGTACCACAAATCTGGATTTTTGTAGCATTCTATCTCTGAGCACTCGCCATACTTCACTTTGATGTAGTATGTGCCCAAGAAGGCGATGGGTGCAATTAAATTTACATCCTGTCTTCCATAGCCTCCAACTGTGAACTAAACATACAGGAACAGATAGGAGATGTTAAATATTCACATGCATGATAGAAACAAAAATCTTGAATGTTTTCACACAAAAAGTTTGCAATTTTATAAGAACTTAAGGAAACATATTGACTGTGTGCATTACTGTTAAATATGTGTCAGGAAATGGCCATGGCTCCTGAGTCTCCATGCAGGCGGTCCATTTGTACTGAGTTTTATTGTGAATAGTTAACTTTCCTTCCTGGTTCCCCATTCTGAAACGAAAGTGTTGACAGCAATAAATAAGAAAAAAAACAACGCAGCTGCTTTGTGCACAGGGGAATTATCATGCTGGAACAGTGTTTGGGCCTCTTACTATAAGTGAAGGGAAATTGTAATGCTTCTGCACACAAAGACATTCTTTACTATACAATAATTGTGAACATCCAACGTTGTAATAACAACGTACGTTTTGGAACAAATTACATAAGTGTGTGTGTGTCCACAACCTTTTGGCCATACAGTGTATGTACTATTTATATACTGACCTTGTTTCCTTTCTCCTACTCCTTGTGAATCTTCATCTGCCAGTAAGCAGGAAAAAAATATTAGTTATTATGAGCAGGACTTTTACTCTAGAAGCCAAAGGGTAAAACTGACCATTATTAAATGATTAATGGGCAGTGGGCATATTTAATCCATCATAAAATAAACATTTTAAAATGTTAGTTGATAAAACTCACTCAGATCACTTCAAAATGACTCAAAATAAATATCAGCCAATTGTACTGTTGAATCTTATAATAATTCCTATCCAAAGTCAACATGTCTGTCAACACAATTGTGGAATTGGGGAATTTTTTAAGAATTTTCCTTTCAGAATCATTACATTGATTACATCATTAAATGAATATAATTCAGCCAGTGGGCAACATTTAGTCTATTATAAAATTCACTTTGTTGATTAAACTGACTTCTCTATTCTTAAAATAAATATCCATAAAGCATTTTATGGATTAAAATAAATTAGTTGAATTGTATATTATGCCCTGCCCTGTATACAGTATATGTACATGTTTAATTGTATCTACAGTAGGTCATTGTGAAGGGAAGTGAGATGGTTTTATTAACTAACATTTTGAAACATCTATTTTATAATGGATTAAAATGTACCTCCAGGTGCAGTTATACAGCCAGATATGGTGATTTAATTATGAGGAATTATTAAAACATTCCAGAGTAAATTTGACTGATCTTTATTGTGAGCATAGAGTAGATCATTACAAAGTGATCTGAGAGAGTTTTATCTACTAACATTTTTAATTTCTATTTTATAATTTATTAAAATGTGCTTCCTGGCACAATAATATTGCCAGATATGGTGACTGAAGAGGGATTATAAAACATTCCACAGTAAAACTGGTTGAACTTTATTTTCTCTCTACATGAGGTCCTGCTAAAAGGATGTGAAATGAGGATTGTAGATTTTTTAATAGAACGGCATCGGTACCGAATATAAAGGCATCGGTACATTATATACACAGATCAGTAATCAAAGTGTAACTGATGTTATTGCGATATTGTGTTCTGATAAAGGAGAAAGAAACAAAAATGAAACACAAAAACAAAATGCATTTGCATTAGGGAAGGGAAAACATAATTTTGTATACATCCTGACATCGGACCTTAAAAGGACATACAGCCTTAGAACAGGTATACATTAACATTCCAGGATCGGTAATCAAAGTATAACTGATGTTAATCCAGTGTTGTGTTCTGATACCTAAATAAAATACACCCTTTTCAGGAAAGTAAGGCGCAAGTCATTTTAAGTCAGGCCTTTTAAGAAGCACATTACAGTAGGGTTATGAGAGTAAGAATCTTAGAGTATCTTATCTACTTGTTTTATTAGTAAAAGGAATGTCCCATTGTGTTGTGTGTGTGTGTGTGCGTGTGTATGCGTTTGCAGGGGAGTGCGCGTGTGTGTGTGTGTGTGTGTGTGTGTGTGTGTGTATGTGTGCGTGCGTGTGTGTGTGTCTGGTTGAGGTCCCTATGAGTTCAATCAGAGAAACAGCGTGGTCTTATCTGGTCTTTGTGTAGGATCCCAGACCTCCAGGTGTGTGTGACCTGACCTCCAGCCAGGTGTGTGTGACACTGTGGAAAGTGGCCCTCAATAAAACTGTAAAACTGGGTTGCTCATTGGTTGGTTGAGGAGTAGATGCCGAAGTTTAGGGTGCCTAGGATATGAAATCTAAATGACTTGTACCAGACACTACAAAATTTTATAATAACATTTGATCACAATTAATACATTTTTTAATAAACTGTGTGCATTACTGCAAACATGACTTATACATAGAATTCAGGTTCCTAAAATCAATGCAGATGGTCCATTTGTACGGAGTTATATTTTCGACAGTAATGTCTCCTTGTAATCTTGCAGGGCTTGCTCCCATTCTAAAATGAAAGTGTTCACAGCAGTAAGAAATAAGAAATAATACAGTGGGAAATAAACCTACACCAGGTTACATATGTAACCCGGTTCCCAGAGAAGGGAATGAGACACTACGTCAGAGCTGATGCAATGGGAATGCTTCTTTGCGGAAGTGGTGTCTGAAGCTCTGTTTGCACACATGGCAATTTAATGGCTTGGGAAGGACACGTGATGAAGTGATTACGCAACAACGAGTCCATATAAGGGCATTACTCCAGCTTCTATTTGTCTGAAGGAAGCATGAGTGGACGTCCTGGGCATGGAGCAAGTGCTACACAGAAATCTGTGTCAGTATGCCATCACATGATTACAAGCATCTCCTCATGCATCTCCACATCTCCTCATGCGACTGGTCCAGGGTGACCTGCAGGAGGTACCTGTATAACCTACTAAATTTGATCTCTCACAGGATCCTTGCCTGCCTATACTGCACTGATCCACATGTACACAGCTCACCCTCACGTTACACCCTCACAGCCCCCAATGTCTCACCTTGAACCAGGATTTGGTGGATTGGATTGAGACCTGCTTGCAGCCTGAATCTACCCTAGCATGATGAGTACCCCCCTTGCACACTTAATGGAATTTGATTCCTTCCTGCCTGATCAGGAGTTAGAGGGAGAGAGAAAAAGGGTCTCTCTGTCTCCTGATACACTGCTAAGTGGTCCTGAGCCAGCCAAACAGCCTGATCAATAACGTTGGGCAAGGACACTGGACCCGCTTGAGGTTGGCATGTTTCAGCATGTTCGCCACATTTACATTTACAGCATTTGGCAGACGCCCTTATCCAGAGCGACGTACATAAGTGCTTAAATCTCTAACATTGGATACATTAATGCTATGCTGGCTCACTAAGTTACATACTTAAGATACCATGAGTTTAAAACATTTGTTCAAAGTTACAATGAAAAAGTGTCAAAGGGTTTTTTTTTTTTTAATGCAAAGATAAGGAAAGAAGTGCTAGTTGAAGTGTTTCCTGAAGAAGTAGGTCTTCAACCGCCGCTTGAGAATAGCCAGTGACTAAGCTGTCCGGACGTCTGTGGGAAGTTCATTCCACCACCTTGGTGCCAGTACAGAGAAGAGTCTTGTAGTATACTTGCCTCTTACCCTGAGAGATGGTGGAACCAGTCGAGCAGTGCTGGTAGATCGGAGGGTGTGGGGTGCAGTGCGAGGAGTGATGAGGGCTTTGAGGTAAGAGGGAGCTGGTCCATTTTTGGCTTTGTAGGCCAGCATCAGTGTTTTGAATCTGATGCGTGCACCTACCGGAAGCCAGTGGAGGGATCGCAGCAGCGGGGTGGTATGCGAGAACTTTGGCAGGTTGAAAACAAGCCGGGCAGCTGCATTTTGGTTCATTTGCAGAGGACGGATTGCATTCATAGGTAGACCTGCCAGCAGTGTGTTACAGTAATCCAGTCTAGAAATGACAAGAGACTGAACAAGTACCTGAGTACCCTGTGTGGACAGAAATGGCCGAATCCTTCTAATGTTGTAGAGAAGAAACCGACATGAGCGAGTCACATTAGCAACATGAAAGGAAAAGGACAGTTGATTGTCCATGGTTACCCCAAGGTTGCGAGCTGTGGCTGAAGGGGAGATCAGATCGTTGTGCAAGGATATAGCAAGGTCATGACCTGGGGATGAGTCACCTGGGATGAACAGCAGTTCAGTTTTGCTAGGATTGAGCTTTAACTGATGAGCAGTCATCCATGATGAAATTTCTGCCAGACATGCTGAGATCCAGTCAGAAGCTGTGGCATCTGAGGGTGGGAAAGAGAAGATAAGTTGTGTATCATCAGCATACAGTAGCAGTGGTAAGAGAACCCATGTGAGGAAATAACTTCACCAAGAGAGTGAGTATACAGGGAGAAAAGAGGAGGACCAAGTACTGAGCCCTGTGGGACGCCAGTAGAGAGTCTGCGTGGAGCAGATGTCACTCCCTTCCATGTTACCTGATATGAGCGACCTTACAGGTAGGAAGCAAACCATTCCCAAGCTGATCCACAAATCCCAAGACTCCTGAGGGTGGATAAGAAAGTCTCGTGGTTGACCGTATCAAATGCTGCTGAAAGGTCAAGGAGGATAAGGACAGATGACAGTTTGGCTGATCTTGCAGCATGTAGTTTTTCAGAGACATCCAAAAGGGCTGTCTCTGTGGAATGAGCTGCTTTAAAGCCAGACTCGTTGAGGTCTTGGAGGTTCTTCTGTGAGAGATAGACAGACAGTTGATTATAGACAATGTGTTTGAGAATTTTTGAAAGAAATGAGAGAAGTGATACCGGTCTGTAGTTACTGATGTCTGATGGATCCAGAGCGGGTTTCTTTAGGATGGGAATAACCCTTGCTCTCTTGAAAGTAGTTGGTACCTGACCAGATGCTATGGATCTATTGACGATAGTGGAAATGAAGGGCAGAAGGTCTTGCGAGATGGTCTGGAGCATAGTGGAAGGGAGTGGATCCAATGGGCAGGTGGTAGGATTGCAAGACTGGATGAGTTGTAAAATCTCTTCTGCTGCTACAGTTGAGAAATGCGACAACAAAGGTGTAGGGGAATCCATACTCTGAGATATAAGTGCAGTCGGGGCTGAAGTGAAGGTCCGGCAGATTTCCTCAATCTTCTCCTGGTAGAAAGAAGCAAAGTCTTCTGCAGTCAGGGAGGATGAAGAAGGTGGAGCCGGGGGGTTGAGCAGAGAAGAGATGATGTTGTGGAATTTCCGAGGGTCATGTGAGGAAGCTTCAAGTTTTTCTTTGTAGAAGGAAGTCTTGGCAGAGGTCACATCTGAGGGGAACCTGGCAAGAAGTGTTCGGTAAGGATCTGCATCAAGTTGTGATTTCTTCCACTTTCTCTCTGATGATCTTAGCTCTCTTCGATTGTTGTGCAGCACATCTGAAAGCCAAGGAGCAGAACAAGAAGTTTTCTTGGGTTTAGTGAACATAGGGCAGAGGAAGTCCATAGTTGAGGAAAGAGAAGAGAGGAAAGTATCTGTGGCTGAGTCCAAGGGTAGTGAGGAAAAAGACTCAGGATCAGGAAGGGAAGAAAGAGTGCCAGAAGCTACAGAAGAAGGGGAGACAGAGTGAAGGTTGCGGCGGGTAAGAGCAAGGGGGTGAGAGGTAGTTTTAGTTATGGTAGGGAGAGTGATGGTGAATGATACCAGGTGATGATCAGAGACGTGTAGTGGGGTAGCAGTCACGTCTGAAGCTGGAGAAGGACGGGTGAAAACCAGGTCCAGGACATTGCCTCCTTTGTGTGTGGGGATGTAGCTGTTGAGTGTAAGTGTGAATGAGTCGAGAAGAGACAGGAGGGAAGAAGAATGTAGAATGTCAGAGGGGAGGTTGAAGTCACCAAGCACCGTCAGAGGGGCGCTATCGGAAGGGAAAACACTAAGCAGTGTGTCCATTTCTTCCAGGAAGTCACCTAGGGGACCAGGAGGGCGGTAAACAACAATGATAACAAGGTTTATTGGAGAGGTAACTGAAATGGCATGGAATTCAAAAGAGGAGATGGTTAAATGTGACAAGAGGAGAGGTGTAAAGCACCATTTCTTTCGCAGCAATACACCTGTACCACCACCCCTGCCCGTTTCTATAATGCCCCTGCCAGAACTGCCACAGTTCTGCGCTGCATTATATTGCAGTATATTTAGAATGTAGACCAATCTAGCCAGTGGGGTTGCAATCTAATGACATCTGCTGGTCACAAGCCTGGATAAATAGAGAGGTTGCATCAGGAAGGGCATCTGGAATAAAACATGCCAAACAGAGAGAGAAGAGAAAAGACAGGAGTAGGGAAACAGAGGTGATAGGCAGGTGATGGGCAGGTTTGGTGTTAAGGAAAGGAACCTAGAAGGACAGATGGTGGTGGACTTTGCTAAGCATATAGAAATGGCAGTAGTTAACACTTATTTCCAGAAGAGAGATGAACAGGAGGGTGATAGGTGTATGAGGGGGCTGGGTGTGTCATCTTGAAGGAGAAATGAAGATAAGGAAACATGGTGGTGGAACAAGGAAATACAGGACAGCATTCAGAGGAAGGGGCTGGCTAAAAAGAAGTTGGATGTAGAAATGACAGAAGAAAATAAACATGATTACAAGGAATTGCAGGGCAGAGTGATGATGGACATGACAAAGATGCATACAGTACGATGAGTTGTATGCCAGGTTAGACATGAAGGAAGGTGGGAAGGAATTGTACAGATGAGCGAGACAGAGAGACAGAGATGGGAAGGATGTACAACAGATAAGGGTGATTAATGATAGAGATGGAAAGGTGCTAACAGGCGTAGAGAGTGTGCAGAGAGATGGAAGAAGTATTTTTAAGAGCTGATGAATGAGGAAAATAGAGGTGGATAGAGCAGGAAATAGCAAAGATTATAAATGATGAGGTGAGGAAGGAGGCAAATCGAAAAAGATTCTATCTAGATTGTTTAGAGAAGTGTTTTAATGCAGATCTTTAATAACAAATAAAAAGTTGATGAGAGACACAATGAAACTATGGGAAAGAGTACTGGAAGCTAGGCTAAGAAAGGAAGTGGATATTTCTTCTCAGTCACCTCAGCTTGCTCAGTGGGGATAAATACAATCACGTTTAAATATAAAGTCTAATATTTTTTTTTGCATTATATTAATCTTTGTATTAAATTTAATTCATTATTTATTATTCATTATTACTGCTTTGAGACAATATCCATTGTTAAAAGCGCTATATACAATTACATTTTAATTGAACTGAATCATGCTGAGAAAGAGCACTACTGATGAAACTACTACTCTGAGAATGTTAATGGAGAAGTACAGAGATGGTCAGAAGGAGCTGCACTGTGTCCTTGTAGATTTAGAGAAAGTGTATGACAGGGTGCTGGGAGTGGAGCCAGTGAAATGCTGTGTTTTTGTGCTAACTAATCTCATACATGAACTAAATACATGAACTTCTCTGCCACTCCTGACATCCACATACAATACCATAGCTCTTGGCACCCTGTTACATGCTTTCTCTAAATCCAGAAAGACGCAATGCGGCTCCTTCTCTGCATCAATAGTGCTCTTTCTGGGCATGAAGCCATATTAAGCCTGCTAAAAAGTGAGCGGTTGTCACGAGATTCAGAGATTCGCAATCTTTATATTGTTACTTCAATGGTTCAAGCATGTCAACGGAATAAGGGCATCCATGGCCTCGTATTCAATTTATTTTCTAACTCTAAGGATTGAAAAATAAACTGAAAAATAAACTGAAAAATAAACAAACTGCATAAACACATTTGTGTCACAAGAAGTCTTGCTGAAATGCTTATATGTATTTTTATTCTGTAAACATAAACTTTACAGAGGGGACATGGTTTACAGATCTCACTGTAGTCTGGGATTCAGGATTTTCCCTTCATTCTTCAGAGTCAAAGTAACTAGAAACTCTAATTGATTTGTCTTCTCATTGGATTATTTATTACTCTCACTACGTAACTTTGAACGTTATTACTTGTATTGTATATGAGTAAATAATATGAGTAGTTGTACTTTTGTATTTTGGCTACTCCACCCACCTCTGCAGCTAACACCAACACTGTCTTTTCCTTTTGATTTAAATGTTAAAATAAAGCGCCAGTACTTACATTTTCAGAAGTGTGGAGGTTTCTGGAGAAATGTCCTAAAGTGTAAAACGTCTTGATTTTACTTTCATGGTGATCATCCTGCGTCTACTGGTAATGTCCACACAGTACGCGCTCATGTTGCAGTTTTATAGCCCATTTGTTATCTGTAGAAAATGCTGATTCATCCCCCACCCCTTCAGGAAACCTATCGTGCTGGGTTTAGTTTCAATTACTTAATTAATTAAAAAGTGCTTCCAAAGGAAAAACATCCTTAAAAAAAATCAGTAAAAGTAAATACATACTGTAAGCAAGAATTGTGTTTGTCCAGCACATCCTACAGACACTCGATCAGATTGAAATCTGGGGAGTTTGGAGTCAACACCATGAACTCTTTGTTCCCTTTATTCCTCATTATTCAAGGTTCTTTATTTTCAATGCCACTACATGTGCAGACAAACAGATGAATCAAAATATTGTTTTCTTTTCTATCTTATCAAGTGTTTACATTGGCAATGCAATATAGAGAGTTTGTATAATACATATGAGCAGTTAGAAATATAGAAACAGATTGTATGGATGTAACAGCAGTATACTTCTAATAAATAGACATAAAATAACCAAAGAACATATCTCGTAAATCTGAATGAATAAACATTCAAATATATAAAGCGCTATCTGTTGATGCATGGAGCTAAAAATTACATTTTTAGTATATATTAAATGATTAAAAATGACATAACTAATGATATGTCTTAACAGACAGATGTGAGTGGATCAGATTTTTGCTGTTTTGAGTTTCACAAAAAAATCGCTACACACAGCAAAAGTTACCTCTTACGTAGTTGCCTCTGAAGTTCCTGGAATCATGTACGTTTTTAACCCTGCTTTTGATTCATTTTATTTATTTTCACAGTTTTACACTAACCTGAATCTTCTTTCCTGCAGTTTGACCACAAAGAGGGGTTATCGCATATGTGCAGACCCTGAGGTTGACTGGGTGCAGCAGATCATCAAAATTAAAAACCCAGCCGAGACTCAGAAGACAAATTAAAGCGTCTCTCCATGACATTAGCTTTACTTTGCAGAATGCTTCATTTTACCTACACAGTACTTAAAGCAATCTGATATTGTGTGTAACAAGACTAAGCTTTTTCTTCAGTCTGTTTTATCCTCTGCACAAATAAGCATACCTGCAAACTAGTCGCTTTTTGGTGAAATTCGCCGTTTTTAATCAAAATATGTCATTTGTGTGAATCGTGTAGATCCGAAGAGTTTTTAGTTTGGGGGAGCCTTCTTTCAGCTGCGTCCGAAACCGCTTACTTCCATCCAATAATTAGGCGAAGTAGTGCTTAGGCGGCGGTTTTGGACGCAGTGTAGTATACCATCTATCAAGCTGATGCCTCGCGTCTCTACTTCTAATGACTTTTTATGGCGGATGGCAAACCAACTTTTGGTGCATTCACCGCCACCAACTGGACTGGAGTGTGAAGCACTAGTAAGCAGATGATGCCTCACGTCTCAATCATCCTTTTTTTTTTGACCAATCAGCATTCAGAAGCAAGATAAGGCAATCACCTATTTTGTCCCTCACTTCAAGCCGCAGAGGACGAACAAAAAGCAATAAAGAGACACATTGCTAAACAACGAAAACGGGCACTTGAAAGGCTTGTGGCGGCCAAAAAACAAAAGAAATAGCATTTGAGTTCACCAATTTATTAAGGTTCCAAGGCACTCAAATTGTACAGAGAAAAATTATTTCCAAGAAATTTTGGTAAAAATAGGATTAATAAAAGTGCTTTTTTCACTTGACGCAAATGTATTTTCCCTTTATGTTCTTGTCAGAGTGCTTCATTTTAAGTTCTCAATTTTTCTTCCGGGGGGGTGTGTGTGTATTTCGAACCATGTCACCTTTTTCACCTCTTGTGAGTTTGCAGGTATGAATAAAGCACACATTTATAACTCATTATTATCATCTTTTTTTTGTATTTATGAGGTTTACAGAAACACGGTTCACACTGAATCATAATCAGGTGCTTCAGCTGGTGGAAGGTGTGTTAAGATGTGCAATACCATCATTATCACATAGAGAGAAATATTTAAGGCAGAGTTAAAGAATAAATCAGGTGTATTTACTGAGAATACTGTAAGGGGAAATCACACACCAGGGATATATAGGTCCAAGATATAATGAGGTAAATATACACACACAGAGGCAGATTTCTAGTGTTTGTTAGTGTTTCTGAAATCCATAATGTTGGAATTCCTAGGATCCATTATTGATGATAAGCTGTGTTTTGACTCAAATACCAGTTTGCTTTGCAAGAGGCTAGCAATGCCTGTATTCCTTGAGGAATCTGGTAAAGTTTAATGTGGATAAGATCCTGTTGACCCTTTTTTACAGGTCTTTTGTTGAGTCAGTTGTTACCTTCTCCTTAATCTGCTGGTATGGATCCATTACTGTAAAATAAAAAGACTCCCTTTCAAGGTTAATTAAGGTGAGCAGCAGCATCACAGGTTCTATGCAGAAAGGTCTGGAAGAACTTTATCAGAAGCATATGTTAAGAAGGGTTGAATCTATCCTGTCAGATAATTTATATCCCTTATAATGTTGCCATCTGCAGCCATTCTGCTTTTCAATTCTATAAAGAACCATAGATAATTTCACTATTTATTGATTGTTTATTGTTTTTATTATTTTAACTATGCCTGCATGGTAGGCAATTTTTGTATTGGTATTGTGTGAGTGATTGTGTGTGATTTGTTATACTATCTGTTGCACAACGAATTGCCCCATTGGGGGACAAATAAAGAATTTGAACTTTGAACTTCAAACAAAAAACACACTAAATGTTCTTTTTTTTGTCATTTGCCCTCAAGTTTAAACCTCTCTTGCCCCATGTGTGAGTTACTGAAGGTAAACATTTCCAATTGTTCTTGTGAACTCTGTGTGTGTGTTACTCTTTCCCCAGTACATATTCTCAGGAGTGAACAGTTAGTTTGTAAAGGTGTCTGAATGTGTGAGTAGAAGTAAATAAATCCATCAATCCTGTGAAGAACAGTGCAGGACACATGAAACCTGCTGTCTGAGACTCAGAGGCAGTGTGACCAGCTAAAGAATGGAAGAAAGAAAAAACGTGAGGCATTAAGCAGCTCCTTTTACAATATGAAGGGTCTGTATGATGACTTTACCTGTTTATGCTGCATGCTGAGACTCATTTCACTAAAATGAACATCGTATTTTCAAGATATTCATAGAAGTGGACCATTGAACATTTGAAAGCGATTGAGTTTGAAAAACTTTTCAATGTGTGTTTTAGGAGTACAAGCAAGAGCAAGAGGCTCACAGCATCCACCAGGCTGAGATCAACGAGTCCATCACTCACCTGGAAGAGGAGAACATTGAGATGAAGAGGACTCTGATTGACCAGGAGGAGTTAATGAAGGTAAACATTGCTTTTCACTAAACTATGACTGTTATACCTGCTTATTTCCTCACATTTTAAAGACATTGTCTTTTTCAGACTTTAAAATATTCTCCTGAGTAATGAGTCAGTAATTAAAAGTGTCTGAATGTGTGTGAAGTAAATAAAGTCACTGATCTTTAACTGTTGTTCTCTCAGGTCACTCTGGCTGAACATGAGGAGCAACATCAGAAGGACGTGGAGACCATCACTCAGCTGGAGGAGATTTCTTACCTGACAGAAAGAGTGGAGACACAGAGATACAGTAGAGACACTGAGGAACATAATCTTTCAGTTTAGCAAAAAGCATAACGACCTAACGAATGTAAGTGAGGAAAAAACTTAATGCATTAAGCAGCTCCTTTATCAAGACCATGAGGACTTTAATTCTGTTTAAACATTCATCCCTCAGATTAAACCTCTTGTGCTCTGTGTGTTTTAGGACCAACAAGCTCACAGCATCATCCAGTTTGAGATCAATGAGAAGAAGATGATCATCAGTCAGCTGGAGGAGCAAAACAGTGAAATGAAGAAGACTCTGATACACAAGGAGGAGTTACACAAGGTAAACATTTCTTCTCAGGAATCTGTGTGTGTTTAGGGACATTTTGTCCTTTTTTCCCCCTAATACATTTAGACTATTGTTGTGGAGGTTTTTGAGAAAATACAGTATCACATTGGTAGGCACGGGCAAGAGTAAAGAGGTTAGGTGTGCTGCTGAGCAACAGGACCCAACACTCCTCATGTAGCATGAGTGAGGAAGTGGACCATTGAATGATTACATCAAGATTTTACATGCATGATTCAAACAAGTAAATATGTTAGGGGAAATCATCATAAATTATTGGCTTAGATGCCCAACACCTGCTCACCTCCTGATCAGGCTAATCTTATCCATACTAAGGTTTGCTAGAAGCTGTTTATGAGCCTAAGTCTCAAGTTTAAGTTCAATTTATTGGTATAGGGCATTTAACAATTCCAATTGTGTTGAAGCAGCTTAACAGAAGTATGGAAAAGTATGGGAAAATAATATAATATAAAATATAAAATAATAAGAAAAAGTAAGGGTAAAAATGAAAAAAAAAATTAATATATACAATTAAAGTTTAAAATTAATTTAAAAATATTAACTTGAAATTTAAAATACTATATATTTATCCCTATCCCTAATGAGCAAGCCAAAGGCGAAGGCAGCAAGGAAAAACTCCGAGATGATATGAGGATTAAACCTTGAGAGGAACCAGGCTCAGAAGTGAACCTCATCCTCAGTTGGGTGACACTCTACAGTAAATAATGTCCTTTCTACAACAGTTTATACAATGCAAATAAGAGATCCTGAGGAACTAATGGGTTATCATAAACTCTGTGTTCAGCACAGGCCTGGTTGCTTGATATAGACCAGACCATACAGCTGACTCGTATGGTCTGACCAAGCTGACCAATTCTCACCAACTCGTCTCCAGTTACCCCTCTCCCTGACATATTTTATGAAAACAATCACTGGTAATAACAATTTCTAGTCACATACAACTATCAGACACAAGCACAGAAGGTCAGATCCTTAGAAACAGCTCCTCAGTAAAAACATTTTCCCTTGGACAATACACAAAATTTTACAAATCATTAATCAGTAACAAAGAACTAAGCTCTAAAAAGTCTACATAACAGTATAGTTAATCAATCAATTAATCCATCAATCTATCAATCAATCATGAGTATATTCATAAAGTTAGGCTTGATCACGTACAATCTCATATCATTGCATCATTTCCCCTTGTTGGGTATCCATGAATGCTTAAATTTCCATGATCTTCAGTAGACAATATGCTGTTTGTGTTGGGGACAAGACCCGTACATACAGTATAAAATGCAGGTAAAGGCAAAGCATTGATGTAGTTGTAACTTCTTTGCAAGTCACAGTCTTTAGTGTCTGTATTCACCTTTGTCTGATTCTGGATCATTCTGAGTAACTCTGAGAAATAGTCATCGTCAAATGTAAACACAGATGTTTCTCCTTAGTCAAAACACAAATGTTTCTCCTTAGAAATCCATTTGCTGTCATTATCATCAGTTTCACAAGTTGTTTGGTCGTTAGATTAGACATTATGATGTAATGAACGCATTTGTATATGCAAGGGTCAAACAAACATAAGATTAATACCACACTCACTGGAATTATCATTGATAGATAGGGAGTCCACTGTCCAAACAGTGTATACCAGAGTTCCCAACTATAATCTCAGTGTTTGTCTCCTCTCATTTGGTCTGCTACGTTGTGCATATCATGCCGTGCCTCAGAGATCCGTGGTCGTCATCATTAGAAGGAATAAAGGTACAAAACTGATCTCCTATTGTACTGTTCTCCTTGCATCTACCAATGCAATTTAACAGCCAGCCAAACTCCATCCATAAAGTACAGACGAGTCAGGATTCATCTTAGTCTTTGACATTTAATAAGATGCCAGGTACATTATGAATTAATAGTAAAACTGCAACAATAAAATAAACAACAATCAGAAAAATTAACTAATGACTAATTAGCATTCATGTAAGTATATCTGAAAATAACCCAAATTAAATCGTCATCAAAATTGTCATCAATTTTCTTAAATGAGATTATCAGATGACCAAGAAATTGACAACAAATACAAATATTGACTCATACAGAAGTTATCTTATCAAAGGAGATTAAGATTAGCACATTGAATGCTGACAAACAAAGGCTAGGCTAATAGCTAAAGGCTGTCATCACAAAAACTCCATTAAATCAAAGCTCTGAATAAACTAATCACAAACATATGAAAATATGTATCATTAAGTATTATGTAAAGAAGAATTAACTTACAGATGATGCTTTTACAAATGCAAAACAAAGGATGGCATCTGAAGATTAAGGAGCTGACTACATGCGAAACGTGACCACTTATTTTATCTGGAGAACTGCAACTAGGGGGCACCAAAACTACATAACTATACATACAATACAAGTGACATAAACTTGGAGCAAAACACATATCATGACACATACACCTTCCTCCTTAGCTAATAGAATTTCTAAGGCTATTCTGTTACGTGCTGTAGTCAATCTAAATACTGCAATTTCTTGTTTGATACCTTCGGCTGCCTGGTTAGTGGTATTTAATATAAGTGATTTAATATAAGGGAACACTCTGTCTGTGGCAGGTCCGGTCATTTGAATATGGATAATATAATTGAAGTCATCTACGACTGGTGATATTTCCTAATGGTTTGTTCCCTGTTCCTACAAAGTAGTGTGTGTAATTTTATTTAGAAGGATGGTGTGCAACAAATGTGTTAACTTGTGTTTGATTTATCTTGAGTGTTCGTCTCAACGCGGACTGCTGCACTTTAGGCAGTGCCTCCTTCACCTGCTTATGGATCTGAGACCACTAGAGGACAGGTTTGCGCATTAACACAGGATTTCTTGTTCACATTGGCTGGTAGTTAACCTAGGTGTGTGTCCAGGCTCGATGCCTGTATTTAGGGGTATCTCAAATTTGCTCTCCCCCTAGTTTTCGTTTTCATGTACAGTAACACAATGGGGAGGGCTTTTGCCCAGGATAGACCTGTTTCATCACACCATTTGGCCAATTTATTCTTGTGTTCCAATCTCTCGCTCTACTGCCCCTCCGCTATCAGGGTGGTATGCGCAGTGTTGTCTGAGATCTATACCCAAGTACTCACCCACCTGTTGAAGTGCTTGGTTTACAAATGGAGTCCCTTTGTCACCACTGATTTTGTCAGGGATTCTCCAGTGAGGGATAATATCAGACAGGAGTGATTTAGATACTGCACTCTGGACTTTAACGCCTCGGCGAGTATTGATTGTTGCATACACTATGCATCACTCACAAAATTTCTGGGATTAGTTAGTGAAGCCCATAGTGTACCAGTATCTGGAGACCCTGTTGTCCCCCATCCCCACCCCCTTTGACGCATGGTCTTGCACAGGTGCCAACTTAGCATAGGATGAATACAATTTCTTTGACAAACAAGGTTTGTCATTGGGGCTGTACCAAACCCCATCTCTTACCACACCTCCTGCTGTTCTCCATGTGGTGTTTTTCTCAGCTGTAGACTGTTGTGACTGACTTGGGAAGGACACGTGACGGAGTGATTACGTGCCAGTAAGTCCATATAAGGGCATCTATATCACACTAATCCAGCTTCTTTGTCTTCAGGAAGCACTCTGTGTATGTGTGTCAATTTTTTGTCCTGTCGGTCTAGTGCAGGGAGAGAAAAATAAATATTTTACAACCCCTGGCAAAAAGTATGGAATCACCCCTCTCAGAAGATGTTCATTCAAATGTTTAATTGTGTAGAAAAAAATACAAGCACATATATGCCACAAAACAATTTTCACTCAACAATCCAAACATCTGGCTGTATAAAACACTTAAAAAAAACAAAGAAAGATAACTATAGTCAATTACAACTGTTTTTTTACAGATCAAACAGAGGAAAAAAATATGCACTCACACAAATCTGAAGAAAATTATATGGAATCGCCAAATAAAAACACTACTAGTACTTTGTTGCACCATCTCTGACTTTTATAACAGCTTGAATTCTCTGAAGCATGGATTTAACTAATGACAAACAGTAAACTTCATCAATCTGTCTCCAGCTTTGTCTTATTGCAGTGGACCATTGGACCATTTTCTTTAATTTCCACCACAGATTTTCAATTGGATTGAGGTCCGGACTATTTGCAGGCCATTGACATTATATGTCTTTCCTGTAGGAATGTTTTCACAGATTTTGCCCTATGGCATGATGCATTATCATCCTGAAAAATGATGCTACCTTCACCAAATATCCTTTCAATTGATGGAATAAGAAAAGTGTCCAAAATCTCAACATAAACTTTTATAGAAGATGTAATGACTGTCATCTCTCCCATACCTTTACCTGACTCACAACCCCATATCATTAATGATTGTGGAAATTTGCATGTTTTCTTCAGGCAGTTGTCTTTATAAATTTCATTGTAACGGCACCAAACAAAAGTTCCAGCATCATCACCCTGCCCAATGCAGATTCGTGATTCATCACTGAATATAACTCTCATCCAGTCATCCACAGACCAAGATTGTGTTTCTTTAGCCCACTGAAACCTTGTTTTTTCTGTTTACAGTAGATGTTAACGATGGTTTTCGTTTGGCTTTTCTGTATGTAAATCCCATTTCTTTTAGGCGATTTCTTACAGTCCTGTCACAGACATTGACTCCACTTTCTGCCCATTTGTTCCTCATTTGTTTTGTTGTGCATTTTCTGTTTTCAAGGCATATTACTTTAAGTTTTCTGTCTTGGCGCTTTGATGTCTTTCTTGGTCTACCAGTACGCTTCCCTTTTACAACCTTTCCATTTGATTTGTACTTGGTCCAGATTTTAGACACAGCTGACTGGGAACAACCAACATCTTTTGCAACATTCCGTGAAGATTTACCTTTTTCGAGAAGTTTGATAATCCTCTCTTTTGTTTCAACTGACATTGGAGCCATGCGTTATGTCAATCATCTTGGTTCAACACATCACTAATGTGTGCAAGCACTCTTTTTTAACTGCAGACTAATTAGCAGTTGTAATCAGATACAGGTGTTTGTTTTACAAATATCAAAGTGCATGGTGATTCCATATAATTTCCCTCAGATTTGTGTGATTCCATATTTTTTCCTCTGTTTGATCTGTAAAAAAACAGTTGTAATTGACTATAGTTATCTTTCTTTGTTTTTTTTAAGTGTTTTATACAGCCAGAAGTTTGTATTGTTGAGTGATAATTGTTTTGTGGCATATATGTGCTTGTGTTTTTTTTCTACACAATTAAACATTTGAATGAACATCTTATTATATTATAACCTTTATTTTACCAGGAAAGAAGCACATTGAGATTAAAAATCTCTTTTACAAGAGCGTCCTGGCCAAGACTAACAGATGCAAGCACGTTTGAAATAACATCTAACATCCAACAATACATACAGTACACACACAAGCAAATCCATCAAATTTCAATATCAATAAAAAACTAATCGAAACACCTACAGCCCGATGTTTCATTCTTCAAATCATGTAAAAGTTTTTAAAAATGTCCAACAGAACCAGCGTCCTCAGATTTAATGCACTTTGCAAACAATTCCAGGCAGAGGGAGCAGCAAATTTAAATGCCTTTTTTCCACATTCAGTACGTACCACTGGAACAGTAAGTAAAAAGAATTCTTGTGACCTGAGGCTATAGCTACAAGCATACTTTTTACAGATGTATGTACAAAGATATGATGGAAGTAAACCCAGGATAGATTTATATATAAAAACATGCCAGTGTTTTTGTCTTCAGATGGACAGCGCAGACCAGCCAACCCGAACATACAGTAAACACACAGTGATGAGTGAGGGTTTTAAGATTTGTTATAAACCTCAATGCACCATGATAAACAGTATCAATAGCATGTAAACACTGTGAAGATGCATGCATATATATATATATCACCGTAATCCAGTACAGACATAAAAGTCGCTTCAACAAGCCTCTTTTTTGCCTCAAAGGAAAGACAGGATTTGTTTCTAAAATAAAAACCCAATATCACTTTCAATCTTTTCACCAGTTGCTCAACATGAGGGCCAAAGGAGAGAGTGTCATCAATTAAAATCCCCAGATACCTATACTGAGACACAAACTCAATTTCTGAACCTTGAGATGTAGTAATAGGCAGAAGGTTATTCTTTGAGATTGGTTTGGATTTAGAAAACAACATGAATTTTGTTTTATCAACATTTAAAACTAATTTTAATTCAAACAAATTACGCTGAACAATATCAAATGCAAACTGTAACTGCGAAGAGCCTGATTGGGTGTGGATGCAGAACTATAAATAACTGTATCATCTGCATAATAATGAAACTTTACATTATGGACATTATGATCAATATTATTTATATATATAGTAAATAGAAGTGGTCCAAGGACTGACCCCTGTGGCACACCTTTAGTAATTTTTGAGTGAAACAGATATAAAACCTTCTGCCTGTACACATTGCGTTCTGTTTGAAAGATAGTTATTAAACCAACCAATTGTATGTTTAGATAATCCAATATCCATAAGTCTTTGTATCAGTATAGTATGATCCACAGTTTCAAATGCTTTTGATAGATCAATGAATAAAGCAGCACAGTGTTCCTTATTATCAACAGATTCAATAAAATCATTTAAAACCTTTAAGGCTACCATAGTTGTGCTATGTTGTTTTCTAAAACCAGATTGAAAATCAGACATATTAAAAGATTGAAAATCAGACATATTATTAAAAGACAAAAATTCTTTTAATTGTTTGTTGACAAATGTTTCGAGGACTTTGGCCAAGACTGACAGTTTGGAAATGGGTCAATAATTATTTGGGTGTGTGGGATCTCCACCTTTAAACAGGGGAAGGACAAAAGCTGATTTCCATATAAGTGGAATTTCATTCAAGTCAAGTGACAGGTTAAAAATATAAGACAGAGGTGGGGCGATAAAATCAGCTGCTAGCTTTAACAAGTAGGGTTCTAAATTATCAGGACCTGCTGATTTTGAAGCATCTAAAGATTTAAGGGCTTTGCACACTTCAGAGACTGCAATTGGTGAAAAGTTGAACGATTGACTAGACAATACGCTCTCTGACTGAACAGTCAAAGGGTTCACATGAGCATCATTAACTGAATCAAACAAAAAACCAAGTGTTCATTAAAACAATTAAGCATATTTACTTTATCAATGATTATATCAGAGCCCTTATTGATACATGATGGAAGTTCAATATCTTTACTATTTTTAGTTAATGATTTAACACTTTTCAAAAATTTTGTTGAGAAATAAGTTTTAAATTCATCAGTTGCTGAATGCAACCAGTTCCAGTTTAAATCACCTAAAACTACCAATTCTTTAACATTAAGAGCTGAAAAGAGCTGGAATAAAGAAGGAAGTGCACTACTATCAGCAGACGGTGTTCTATAGCAACCAACAATTGTTATGTTGAGAGATTTACAAACCTCAAGATCGAGAGCTAAAAAATTCTAATTGTTTAGTCACTGATTTTAAAAGCGGTACTTTAATAAGAAACCTTTTTTTATATAAATAATGTTACGCCCCCACCTCTTTTTGGTCGGTCAGACCTATATACATTATAACCATTAATATAAATCTCCTTATCTAAAACCGATTTGCTTAGCCAAGTTTCAGTTAGAACAATTACATCCGCATCAGTGGACTGTGCCCAGATACGAACCATATCCATTTTAGAGATTAAACTCCGAACATTCAAATGAATAAAACCAAGTCTGAACCTTGATTTAAAATCTGCAGGTGTTTCTAGACTTGATGCAGAGTCAGAAACTGGACCTGGATTAGGTTGAACGTTTCCCGAAATCAAAAGTAATAAAACAATCAAGCACATCTGCCTGAATGATTTAATAGTATAAACTTTGGACTTTATCTCTACTATTTTAAAATTCCAGTGGGCCTTTAAAGAGATTGTAAAATTATCCTGAAGAGCCATAACAATGGACAAACAAACCAGGTCTTTGGTCCAAAAACAGGACTGTAGTATAAAAGACAATCTGGCATATGGTACCTCTAGTGCAAAGCCAGATGCAGACGTTCCTTTGTGTGCTGTGACCATAAATGGATTCACTAAATATGTGTTGTCATACCCGTGAAAACCATCTTCAGTACTGTAATGGCTAGATAGGCACAGTACAAAAAGAAAACACAGCATACGAGTCAACCCCTTCATCTTTTATCCAAAAGCACCAATAAAGCCCTCCGTAGAAAAGTACCGATAGGCAAGTACAGCAGTGGAATCCAAATCCACTTAATAGTAAATCCACTCAGTTATTCGCTCTCCTGAGACAGATCACAGGCGGTACTTGACGTCAGATGTAAACAGGAAAAGGGGCACAGTGAAGTTACGCGATGCTAAGGAAAAAAGATAAAATCAAAAACAGCAAGGTCTAAAACAATAAAAATAAAACCACATCAGCGGCAAAGAAGAAGCACTTCCCTGCTAAAAAAAACAGCATGGCTTAACATTCAGGCTGGGGAGCGGCCTAGGATGGCCGTCCTGCCCAGGGTCTATGGGGGCCCCTATCTCTCATGGCACATAAACTGCCTGGTGTTGAGGGCTGTGTTTCTAACACTTTCTTCCACACCTCAGGGGCTGCCATGTCTTAGTACGGACAGACAGCACTGCGGTGGTTCCCCATATCAATCATCAGGGCGGTCTGCATTTGCGCCCCCATTTCAGGTTGGCACAGCAGATTCTGCTCTGCTCAGAGACCAGGTTCCTTTCACTGAGAGCGATTTTCATCCCAGGGCATTTATGTAGGGAGGCAGACTTCCTGTCGAGGCAGGTGCTGAGGCCCAGGGAGTGACGTCTCCACCCCCACATGGTGGAGTGAATTTGGTATGGCCGTGCCCCCCGGTAGCTCTGCTCCCGCAAGCCCTAGAATGCGCCATGACCGGACTCCTAGTTGCCCCTCTCATCTGAGGTGACAGAGACTCTACTGAATGCTAGGGCTCCCTTCACTAGGAAGCTATATGCTCTGAAGTGGAGGCTGAACACTGTCAGGATCCAGTTCACTGCCTGGTCGGAACTGTGCTTTAGTTCCTGCAGTCTTGCTTTTCTCAGGGCCTTTCCCCATCTATTTGCCTGAAATTTACCAGGATTGTTCCAAATTATGAACTTTGCAAGTAAAATTAATTTTGTCTATTTTTGTTGAACTATGTGTTCGTAAAATAAATACTTTCCTCCTCAAGTCCTCCCGGGTCAATTTGATCCGGCCACATTTAGTGGGGCAATAGGTCACACTTTTGCCCTTTTCAGCGCAATGAACATACATACAGACACATAAAATGTCCGCTAACACACGCACCCAAAACACACACTCACACACCACACACACACACATGCACACACTCACACATACATACACACACATTCACAATATATGGATACACGAGTCTGGTTTATTTTAAAGTGTTTCAAAATTTACAGCGTTTGCAGACCCAGTGTCCATCGTCCCTGCATTTGGCACAGGTGAATTTCTGACATGTTGCACAGGTAAACCTGCTGCGATTCCTGTTGCAGCTCTCTTGCACCTGGCACTGCGTTGTCTGTGCAGTCCCTGGCACAGCAGCTGCAGCAGCTTCAGCAGCTTGCCTTTGTGCCAATATTTCCTGATGCATGAATCGGCAACGAAGTTCCTTAGCTAGAAGACTCAGAAATAATCTTCTTTTGCCTGTCCACCCTGTACATGCCTTGTACAAAATGTAGGCATTCACCACCGCCAGGTCCAGCATATTGTAAAAAAAATGCTACTGTACACCGCTGCTGCTCTTACAGAATACATCTGTGCCATTTGGTCCAACATGTCTACACCACACTGTAAAAGCAGAGAGAGAGAGAGAGAGTCATGAGTATATGTGCTTTTTTCTATAGTCCTGTATATGTACTGTATAGTACACATCAGAAAACATTGTAGCACTGGTGTAAAATTATACACACATTCACATACCTTCATGTGGTTATAGTCTGTTATCGTGTTGGGTTTCCTCTTTCTGCCTTCACCGATCGTCACGTCTTGGTGCATGGAACTTAGAACACACACAGTCTTGTTTTTTTAGGTGCATAAATTGCCAAGGAGACACTGCCACTTCTAAGCACTGAAGTGGAGAATACCTCTCGCTGTGCAGTGTCTTTTGCAAGTTGAGGAAGTTCATGGCAGACTTTATTCACCGTGCCCAGTAGCGTTGTTTTGCGCTGCAGCAGTCTGTGCGACAGTGACAGTAAAGTAAAGAAATTGACCGACGTGACATTTCTGCCATCATCCAAAAGTGGCTCCATCAGATTCCTGACCACGCTCTCTGCCAGCCTCTCTCCCTTCTGACGACTGGGGTCCTTTCCCAAGTAAGGAGATGCATTGCAGTCATATTTGATCTCAAAATCCGTGGCCATCCAGAACTTCATCCCAAATTTGTCTGGCTTGGTTGCAATATACTGTGTGAATGGACATCGAACCTTGGTAGGGAACAGCTGTTCATCTATGGTCATGTGTTCTCCTGGAGTGAAACTCTCAGCACAGTTCTTGTTGAAGTGTGTCCAGATGTCGGAGACCGCAGCAAATTTGTCTGTTAGAAGGTGTTGCGTAATTGAAATGAATCTATCTTGGGGCATTGTCTCTTTGAAAGCCAGGAGATTGTTTTGAAACCATTTTGACCATTTTTAATGTCAGTAAATAATAAAACCTGTTTTTTTCCAGGTTGAATGCTTGAATGCTTATAAATCAAAAATTCTACAATGATCACTATTCTGTGTGGGATAGTAGGACTATTTTGCCTACCAGATGCCATCTGATCACCCAAAAATGGGCCACACACACACACACACACACACACACACACACCACTCAAAAACATAATTTATTGTGAATAAAACTTCCTTTACACCTCTTATGCTTTTTATTATATTTAATTTATAAACAATAAACCTCATGAAATTATGCCATGTTTTTGAGTAAAATAAGCAGAAATTCATTCATTCATCTTCTACCGCTTATCCAAACTACCTCGGGTCACGGGGAGCCTGTGCCTATCTCAGGCGTCATCGGGCATCAAGGTAGGATACACCCTGGACGGAGTGGCAACACATCGCAGGGCACACACACACTCTCATTCACTCATGCAATCACACACTACGGACAATTTTTCCAGAGATGCCAATCAACCTACCATGCATGTCTTTGGACCAGGGGAGGAAACCGGAGTACCCGGAGGAAACCCCCGAGGCACAGTTAGAACATGCAAACTCCACACACACAAGGTGGAGGCGGGAATCGAACCCCGACCCTGGAGGTGTGAGGCGAACGTGCTAACCACTAAGCCACCGTGCCCCCATAAACAGAAATTATTAAATATTATTTTGGATAACCACTGGCTGGTGTATGTCAAACATCCCCAGGTCAAAGCTGACTGAAGCAACTAAATTCATAAATAAGAGAGAGAAAACAAATATGATTTGAATATGAAAACACAACGTGTGTGTGTGTGTGTGTGTGTGTAGCATCATTTCGGTAGATCATATCAAAGGCATATCAAACATATTTACAAATGTCTAGCTTTTTTTTTCTGAAATAGGCCTAATGAAATGCAATGCCCAATTTGTGTGTGTGTGTGTGTGTGTGTGTGTGTGTGTGTGTGTGTGTGAAATGTTTACAAATGTATAGCTTTTGTACTGTCTGGAGTCCAACTGAAATGCAATGCTCAATGCTTTGAACAGTGTTTGACTGTGTGTGTGTGTGTGTGTGTGTGTGTGTGTGTAGCATCATTTCCATAGATCATATCTTGCCCTCTAGTTACTCCACGAGCTAGAGCAGTGGACATAAGTTTCAAGGCCCCCAGTGGGCAAAGTAAATGCAGCCTCTCCTGTTCTGCCGACTCATGGGGCGGGGGACAGTAGGCCCGCAGTATGACTGGACAGCCAGCCATCCTGGGCACCTTAGGGACATATCCTGCCCTGGGGTGCAAAATAGCCTTGGACATGCCAGAGGAAAAATTCCAAGCAGGCGGTGCTCGACAAGGCTTGCAAATCCCCCACTCTCTTGAGAGAGGCCAAGGCTAGGAGCAGAGCCAACTTCAGGGTCAGAAACTTCTCAGAGGCTGACTCCATGGGCTCAAAGGGGGCTTCCAGCAGCCCCTTCAGGACCACAGTCCCCTGTCACCACACAAAAAGCAAGAGACCAGAGGGTGCCTACCCAAGGAGGCCCCGAGGACAGGTTCATGGTTCGCAGTGATGGCGGCCACGTACACCTTTAACACTAGATTTACTGACTTTTTTATTTTCTGGTGCGGGTCCCAAGGTGTGATTCCCCCCTGTTGAGATTTTCACAGTTCTTCAGCCCTGCTTTTGTTGTGCAAACACCCCCATCACCTGTGAGGCCTGGCTCATTTGCATTTGTTCACTCAGAGTAGCTCAGATCCAAGGCAGGCCAAACCTCTGTGTGTGACATGGAAACCTTCAGAAAGGCCTGCCGTATCTATACAAAATAGTCTGTTTTATTTATAAAAAATTGTGTGCTACGGTTTGTCATTGCCATAGTACATATGATATTTATATAACTCTTGTGCAGAACTGGGGTCTATTTGACTCATCTGGAAAGTTTAATGTGTCATAACTTGGGTTTCCTTCCACATATTTGCCTGAAATTTACCAGGATTGTTCCAAATTATGAACTTTGCAAGTAAAATTAATTTTGTCTATTTTCGTTGAACTATGTGTTCGTAAAATAAATACTTATTTTGACATAATGAAAGGGAACTACACCAGGTTATGTATGTAACCCGGTTCCCTGAGAAGGGAACGAGATGCTGCATCGCTGGCCATGCCCCCGAAACATCCTCTCGCGCTTCCTTTAGACAAATAGAAACTGGAGTAGTGTGACGGAGATGCCCTTATATGGACTTACTGGCGTGTAATCACTCCGTCCCGTGTCCTTCCCTAGCCATTAAATTGGCATGTGTGCACGCAGAGCTTCAGACACAACTTCCTCACAGAAGCGTTCCCATAGCGTCAGCACTGACACAGGGTCTCGTTCCCTTCTCAGGGAACCTACAATATTAACACATACCTAAAAATTACATCAATTGTTTCTTTGTGTTAGGCTTTGGAAGTAATAAGTCAGTATTTAAAAGTGTCTGAATGTGTGTGTAGAAGTAAGTAAAGTCACTGAGCTTTAATTGTTGTTCTCTCAGGTCACACTGGCTGAAGCTGAGGAGAAACATCAGAAGGATGTGGAGACCATCACTCACCTGGAGGAGGAGAATTCTGACCTGACAGAAAAGGTGGAGATATTGAAAGAAACAGTGGAAGAACTGGGGAAGGTGCTCTTTGAGACCAATAGAGTATGTGATCTACTAATAAACTTAAGTGGGGAAAAAACCTTGCATTGGGCAGCTCCTTCATCAAGAACATGAAGATTTTGTTCTATTTAGGTTTTAATCACTCAATTTAAACCTCTTGTGCTGTGTGTGTGTGTGTGTTTTAGGAGTGAGAGGCTCACAGCATCCTCCAGTCTGAGAACAATGAGATGTAGGAGACCATCTTTCAGCTGGAGAGGGATAATTCTGCCCCATTGTTAATAATTGCCCCATGTGCAAGTCGGCACATATCAGGGTGAATTATACTGATATACTTTATAATGCTTTTATACTATATAATTGTTACTTAAACTTAATTTACTGATAGCACTAACATTAATACGAATTAAAACAATGGGAAAGCTCCTCAGACCTGGATGAGAATGAGCAAACTTCTTTATTGTGGTCAATCAGCTAACAATTCTCTAAGAGAAATTGCCAATTTGAAAGTAACAAAAGAAATCCCAAAAACCCCAAAAAGAGCATCTTCATGAAGAGCATTGGCATGCAAAAACAAAAACCCTCAGGACGGTCCTGCAAAGTAACGGTTTTTTACACATACACCTTTGGCCCCAAATATTCTCCACTATATATACGCTTCCAAGCGCCTCCTTATTGGTTCCCCTCCTCACAGGCCCGTTTTCATATCACCTTATCATTATGTCACCTTATTTACTGGAATCATCTCATATGTTTTTGTAACGTCCTGTTCCTTACAATCCCCTTGTTTTTCCTTCAACTTTCGCCCATATGCCCATTTATGGATTTTCCTCCCCTTAGTTCCCCGGGGCCCAGGTCCAGGAGCCCAGGCCTGTGACCCTGGGTCTTCTTCGTTCGACATAACAATTATGTCTAAACAACAATTTTTGTTATTGAAAAGTGTGCTCAATAAAGAGCTTCACTCCCTGGTCAAAGTACATTTGCCTCTCAGTTTTTCCATGCCAGACGTCCTGAAGATCAATCCTTCATTCAACTACAATGGGTAAGTTTCTCCTTTGCTATTTTCTTCTATACATGATTTTTAATAATTATAAGTCACTCTATGAGTCTGATTTATGTCAAAAGTTATTATGTTAAAAGAAAGCTCTTATCTATTTGTCATCTTATATTGTCACTATTGCTAAACTCTTGCTAAACTCTTGCTAAACTATTGCTGCTATACTGTTGTCATTATTGTTAAGCTATTGCTGCTATAATGTTACTTGTGTACAAAAAACCAATGGAGTTCTTTGATGACTCCCCTAATCTGCTAACTGCTTGAATTTTGATATGATCTCATGTTATGATCTCAGCCTGTCCTTGCTCAGGCTGGGCTTGTTTACACTTATCTCAAGCTCCTGCTCCTCTATCTCCTCTAACTCCCCTTATCTCCCCTCAGATCCTTCGCGTCAGCCAGCTCATCCTGGTCGCCCCATCATGTCCTCACCTCACCATCCTCGTCCGTCTCCCTACCCAAGGCCAGTGCCCGCTGATGTCATGGCGAGCTATCGCCGCTTCCAGCTACTTCATATCACCCATGAGCTCATTACGTGTCTGGAACAGTTCTATTCTATGGCCCTGAGTCCCCTGTTTACACTCTTTCCTCTCCTGTCTACTGAGTTACTATAATAAAGAGTGCCTCTTTTATTCACCCTCTGACTTCTGGTTAATAATATATAATATAATAATAATATAATATAATAATATAAATATATTCTCTTAAGGCCCCAGGATTTTTCACAACATCTCTCCCCCTGGAAAGCTGAGAAACACTTAAATTTCCACCTTTTGTGCTCTGTGTGTGTTTTAGAGTGGTATTTTTGAGAGGTTTATAGACCAAGTACAATGAGATGAAGATCCTGATTCACAAGAGAAGATACTGAAGGTAAACATTTCTTCTCCTGAAACTGTGACTGCTCTTGTAAACTCTTGCCTCGTCTGCTGTACTAAACCATGTGTCGGTTATGGGCCAGAAAATTAGGTACAGTACAAATAGCATAACTATGACTACTTTATAGCTTTAAACATGAAATCTCCTTTTTCACAGAAACAGGACCAAACTCTTGGGTCCAGTGAGAGCAGCACGGGATCCACATCAGTGTGATTTGAATAATAAAGGAAGAAGGAAAGAAGAAGAAAAAAAGAAAGAAGAAAAAAACGTTTCCTAATGTTTCATTCTGATGATTGATGTGAACATGAACTGAGTATACAGTCAGTAGAGGCTATTGCTGTGCAGTGGCAGTGTTAAGATGATATCTGATGACTTGTTTCTAGACTTTCTGAAAGGGATGAGATGTCTCTGTACACTGTACTCTCTCCAGACTCCAGCTTGGACCATGCACTTGTGTTTGAGTCACAGATCCTCACCAGCCCATACGGGACGTCCAACTGAACTCAACTTCCATGGATTTACATGAAGGCCACATTCTTACTGGCAGACGAGTAAGAAAGTCCCATGCTTTAGAGACACATCAACCCTGCATACAGTGGAGGGACAAATCCAGGCTTCCTGCCTACATCCAGATGACCTGCTCTGTTGAATGGGTTAACCTCAGAGTCTTTCTATACTCAGTGTGCACTTAGCAGTAGTGTGACAAGCGGATGGCACTTGACCTCGGTTTCATTAAGGACATGGACGAGGTTCCTTCAAAACTAGGACACGTTGTAAATCTACTAAAATAAAGAAATAAAGGAGGACACAGAAACTTGGACTCTAATCACACACATGGCAAGTTTATTATCATAAATTGAGAGACATTTCTAACACTCAGATTGTTATACATTAAAACAGAGTATTGATTCATGACACTGGGAATGACTTCATGATGCTTCATGATACAAAAAAAAATCATCTTTTTAAAGCTTGTAGAATGTTTTCTATATTAACATTTATGCAAGAATAAAATATTTAAGAAAGAAAAAAGTTAACATTATTGTCACTACATGAGAGATTTTTTCCTTTAAGTTTGTTTCTTTTTCAGTCAAACACTGATCTTAACACTGACGTGAACATTACAGCTCACGACGCTGATAATTTGGCCTCATGTGGTCTGTGTTTCTTCTGTTTACAGCTTTATCTTTTATAGCTCCTTTAATTTCTTTATACTCCACTGCAGATGTGTCAAAATATCTCTCTTTTTTCACCCACTGCATCAGGCGATCTGTTTGGTTTTGGTCGATCAGCTTCTTACTGCTGTATTCACGTACAAGTTTGTCAAAACCGTCCTTGTAATATTTGTGACAGTCAGCCTCTGAAAGTCCAGAATTCTTGGATTCAAAGTTATGTTTTATTCCTGCAATAAGATCAGAACATGAGAATAACTGAGTTTGGGTCAGTGCAGTAGAACTTTAGATTGAATTATATACTGTTGACTAAATTGTAGATTGACGGTAAACTGGAATTTAAAATATACTAAACCATTGGTGTACATGTTTAATCTTAATGTTCTCATGCCATTAGCATTTTGTATTTTAACATTTACTAAATATAAATTAAGACACTTAAAATTTTCCTCTAAATTTAATTGAACAAAAATTTAGACATTTCAGCAAAGACACTGTGTAAAAAAATCAGATTTGGCACCAGAGATCAAGGTGGAGTTAAAATGTCAATATCAGAAACACTAAGCTAGCAGGTTTAGGTAACAAAACTTAGAGTTACCGAGACTATTCCGGATGTACTCTGAACATCTCGGATGAGTCAGTATGAATGACTGCATCAGCACTTTCTCCATGTCTCCACTTGCTAAGGTGTTTGTCAGCAAATCTCTGGGGAACATAAATGTAAAACATGGTAGTTAATGTTAGGATCTCACATTTTACTAGAGAAATGTTCAGGATGGTTCAGGAAGTGTTGACACCTGCATGCTCTGTATTCAGAACTGTTGCCGCTGGTCAGGGCACGTCGATGATCCGAGTAGAGCGTGTTCATGCAGAGCTGCTTTCTTCCATTCTGGTCCTCTCTCATGCTTCGAATGATTTCACCATTTCTGGATTTCTTATAAGTTTATTTAAACTACTCTTTGGTGGAATGTGGTCTGCTTCGACGACTCCTGGAGTGGGTTTGTCCATGTCCAAAAGGCTGCGTGATGATATAAAAAAGCACAATATTTATCGCTGTTATTCTTTTCCTGTAAGTTTTTTTTGTACCATAATCCAGCAGGCTGCCTCAAGAACAATGTTATTAATGTTAAAGTCTAACGCATTTATAAATCAATCTTTTACCTCTCATATTCTGCCACTTTTCCCAAGTGGTAAGCATTAATAATGTCCTCTGGAGTCTTGTCTTTGGTAAACCTTTCAAACTTCTCCTGGTCTCCTTCCCTTAATCCAGCTTCAATTTTAAATTTATTGGAGCTGTTTGTTCTGTTGAACATATTCTGAATCTTCACAGCCTTATGGTATTTGTATGGTTTGGCTAGAATCTTCACACATACACAACAGTGCTAAAGTTGCACATGCAAATAAAGCAGAGATGCCTCCAAATGTAGGCAGTTTCAATAAAGCAATTCACTATTAAAAACAAACATTTATAAAATATTAAGTGTTATTTAATATTATTATACAAAGTGTCGCTTGAAAGTTTGTGAAACCTTTAGAAATTTCTATATTTCTGCATAAATGTGACCGAAAATGCCATCAGACCAATAGGTCCTAATATTAAACACAAAGTAAACACAATCAAACAGATCAAATAAATATATTATACTTGGTAATTTTTTATTCAGGAAAATGTTCCAATATTATATATCTGTGAGGGGAAAACATATGCGAACCTCTAGGTTTAGTATTTGTCAGGGATCAGCGCGGACCTTTGGACACGTGCGAATGTTTTTATTATTGTCACGTGTCTGCCACGCCTTCGTCCGCTCCTCCCTGTCTCCTCACCTGTTTCCCATCCTGTGATTGTCTGTGTGTGTATATATGTGAGCCGCGTTGCCAACGGCAGCGCGGATTCATTAGTGTAATTTCCGTTAGTTCCCCGTGTCGTGTGGATGTCTGTTTGTTTCCCTACTGTATTAAACCCCTTTCAGTTGAAGCTATCCTGCCTACGGGTCTGTCTCCTTCCCACCGTATCCGGGGGCGTGACAGAATGAATCCGCCGTAAGATCCAGCAGACCCAGCAGGATAGCTTCCAGCTCGGGCCGGCCTTTTTTTTTCCTTTTTGCCTTTTTTTCTCCGGGGAAGGACGCCGCTCCGTTTCCGGTTTTTCCCGAGGAGGACGTCGCGTCACTTCCCCCTGGGACTGCTCTGTCAGTTCTTCCGGCACTGAGTCCAGAGACATCGCTCCGCATTTCTCCGGTGAGGGACGCCGCTCCGTTTCCGGTACAGATCCCGAGGAGGACGTCGCTTCACCATGTTCGCGGAGGATGTCGTGATCCTGGTTGGCCCCCCTTTTTTCTTTTGTTTGGCGCCCTGCGGCATCGCCCCGCATGTTCCGGTGAAGGACGCCGCTCCGTTTCCGGTACAGATCCCGAGGAGGACGTCGCTTCACTATTTCCGCGGGGGGTGCTGCAGGTCCGAGGAGGAGGATCCTTCCCCCCTGGACTGTCCCGTCAGTCCTTCCGGGCCTGAGTCCAGTGACATCCTCACCACGTTCGTGGAGGATGTCGTCATCCTGGTTGGCCCCCTTTTTTTTTGGTGCCCCGCGGCATCGCCCCGCACGTTTCCGGTGAAGGACGCCGCTCCGTTTCCGGTACAGATCCCGAGGAGGACGTCGCTTCACTCTTTCCGCGGGGGGTGCTGCGGGCCCGAGGCGGAGGATCCTTCCCGCCCTCCCGCCCCTTTTCTCTGGTCGCCGAGGCGGGGGTTTGGCCGCGGTGCGTCGGGGGATGTTGCTCGGCACCTCAGTTCGGCGGTGGACGTCACTCGGCCCTACAGCTCGGCTGTGGACTTCGCTCGGCCCTTCAGCTCGGATGCGGACGTCGCTTCGGCCCTTCAGCTCGGCTGTGGACGTCGCTCGGCCCTCTTTGGCTGCGCCGCCGTGTGCCCTGCTCCCCCCACCTACCTCGCCGTGTGCCTTGGCTCCCCTCGCCTACCTTGCCGTGGTCCTTGCTCCCCCCACTGGCCTCGCCGTCGTCCTTGCTCCCCTCACCTGCCAATCACCGTGGGCCTCGCCCCCCCTCCTGGACCTTGTCGGGTTTTGGCGCTTCGGGAGCCGCGCCTTAAGGGGGGGTTCTGTCAGGGATCAGCGCGGACCTTTGGACACGTGCGAATGTTTTTATTATTGTCACGTGTCTGCCACGCCTTCGTCCGCTCCTCCCTGTCTCCTCACCTGTTTCCCATCCTGTGATTGTCTGTGTGTGTATATATGTGAGCCGCGTTGCCAATGGCAGCGCGGATTTATTAGTGTAATTTCCGTTAGTTCCCCGTGTCGTGTGGATGTCTGTTTGTTTCCCTACTGTATTAAACCCCTTTCATTTGAAGCTATCCTGCCTACGGGTCTGTCTCCTTCCCACCGTATCCGGGGGCGTGACAGTATTTAATTTCAAGGTCAAATTCAAGTCCATCTGATTTCAGTAAAAGAGACGACAATCAGGTCTCCATGAGGGTCCTGTTTTATTTAAAAAACAGAGATATATTAAAGTCTGATGTTCATGACGTATCTTTGTGGAAGGGGATCATTGTAAAAACAATGAAGATTTCGGAGGACTCTCATACACTTCACTGGCTATTAGAAGAACCGTTACTCCATGGACATTGTTTAAAATAAATGATAAACAATACAATAAATCCAAAACAATAACTTTGTGAAAGACCATTGGTAAAAAGAGTTTAAGACCATTGGTACGTCCCCAGAGGTGTTTAACTAACAAAGATCACTCCAAAAGTAAGACATGTAACAGTCTGATGGGTCAGAAAGGAATATAGGGGAACTTCTAAGCAACTAAAAGCCTTTTTTACTTTGTTAATGTTCATGAGTCTGCAATCAGGTGAACACTGAACATCCTCAGTGTGCAGAGTCACAAGGAGAAAGTCACCACTCTCCAAAAAGAACATTGCTGCCCATGAAGTTTACTAAAGATCATGTGGACAAGACAGAGGAAAAATAATTTGTGGAGTAATGAAAACAAAATAAAACTTTTTGTTTAAAATGAGAAGCATTATTTTTAGAGAAAGGAAAACACTGAATTCCAGCATATCGTCGCGGTCGGGCGGAAACCTCGTAGGTCCAAATTTCATATTTTTTCACATATCAATGCTATTGGTCAGTCCCCACATGGGTCTGTTATTTTTACAAGTTATTAACCAATCTAAAGTCTTGAAAATAGCTTGAGCGCAAATCTTTTAAATCCATTGGACACTTCAACTGTCTGAGAAATTGCTACCTCCACCTCTTCTTCACTCCGCGGGAGAGCTTCGCGGCATATTTCTCTGATGGAGAGAGTGTAGAGAGAGAGGAAGCAACAGTGGTGGAGGATACAGTGGTGCAGGATATAGTGCATAATATAATATTTGCGTAATATTATATTTGAATTAAATTGAATGTTTTTGGGGGTTTTTACACCTGATCACTTCTTGCATTTTCTGTGATCCGATAGCTATCCGATCATAAAAAGACCAGGTCTAAATGCCCTCCGAAACAGTTTCGAGACGGATATAAATCCGATCGCTCAAACCACTTCAGGAGGTGGTCTGGGACGCATTTCAGATGAAACTGGATAGGTGTAAATGAATGTGGTTGTTCAAGCCACATATGTCAGCGCTTTACTCCTCCCAAATGGAAGTACGTCACTCGCAGGTGACTCGCGAGTCGTGCATCGCGCCAGAAACAAATATGTTTTCCTATCAGTGCTGGCTCCGATCTTTCACCCAGGTGTCTCGTTTGGTCTTAAAATGCACTGCTGCTGCCAGCGAAAATGCAGCAAACAGTAAATGCTGTTTTTTGTAGCAACCGCATACACCAAAGCATGTTACATTTCAATTACCCCGGAAATGAGGTAAAATATATTTGCACATTGGCGGGATTAGAAATATCGGATTGATATCCGATTCGCCAAGGCGCATTTATGTGGCCTAATGTAAATGGAACAGTTTTAACAAATCAGATAGCTATCGGATCAGAGAAAACACATGAAGTGACCAGGTGTAAAAAGGCCCTTGGATACCACTGAGATATTTCTAATCCCGCCCAATGTGCAAATATATTTTACCTCATTTCCGGGGTAATTGAAATGTAACACGCTTTGGTGATACACCAAGACAACAAGCACAAGAACCAAGTCTGTGCACCAAAAATGATTAAAGAGGAACAAAGATAATGCTTTAGAATGACCAAGTCAATGTCCTGACTTTAATCCAACAGAAATGTTGTAGAAGGACCTGAAGCAGTCAGTTCATGTGAGGACACCCAGTAAAATCCCAGTGTTGAAGCTCTTCTGTACTGAGGAACAGAATAAAGTTCTTCTACACTGTCTGTACAAGGAGTCACAACAGATACTGAAATAAATGTTCACAAACTTCTGCCAGTCACAGATCTGTAATGTTGGATCATTTTTATCAATAATTTCTTAGTAAGGAAGAACTATAATATTGTTGGCTCATTTGTTTGATTGTGTTCACTTTGTTACTTTTGGGACTTGTGTGAAAATCTGATGATGTTTTAGGTCACATTCATTCAAAAATATAGACATTTTAAAGGGTTCGCAAACTTTCAAGTGACACAGTATATGATAAACTTTTTTGTTTATAATACAGTTTTTTATGGACTTTAAAAAACACAGTGAATCAAATACTATTCATTGTTAAACTCGACCACTTTTACTAAACACTGAATTTAATCCATGGGGCATTTCCAAGATTCCACTGACTCAAATATAACATTAAAAAAAAATGATTGAGGCCTGCACAAGACCCAAAACAGAAAAAAGAACAGTCTGTGCTGCATACCAACCAGAAGCTGTCATTTAAGGAGAGTAAGTCTAGCATGAAACGGAAACATGTCTGATCATCAAGTGTGTGGTCCTCAAGCTCTTGTACTGCCTACTGGGGTACACCTTTCACCTCTGTTTCAATCACTACTGACTTCAGTGGCTCTAGCAAATAAAGGCTACCAACATACAGATCACTCAGTATCTGAAACTGTAGCTGTTCTGTTTTCTGGTGGTTTAAGAGCTGGGGGCACAGATAACCATGACAGATTTCCTCTCCCACAAGGGAGGGGGTAGTCACCTGCAGCCCGGAGGCTCCCTGTCCTAAGTCAGGCAGAGGGGATACAGTATGCACCAATAGGAGATATACACTATTATTTCTGTAATAGTACTGTTATGTTATAATCTCTTACCTCCTGACTGACTTTGCTCCTGAGTTCTATGGCTTTTTGTTGTACAACATCATTTGGGTCTTTAGTTGTTGCTTGGATGACAGCATGAAACAGACAGTTCTGATTTGTGGAGTTCACCTTTTCCCGAGAGCCGTCAGGTCGTATAATATCAATGTGTCCACTGACAGGTGTGTCTTTACCCATGGCCCATTGAGTCAGTTTACTCCACATTCCTCTTGTTCTGTAAGGCACAAAAAAACATTATGCCTATAAGCACACCAAATAAGAAAATAGCTCTTCTGTAGTGTTTTCTCTTCAGTAAAGTTTGAGCTCACCCTGGAGAAGTTTGAGGTGTTTTTGTTAGCACAAGTTTAATAGTACCAGCTGCTGGGTCAGTTCCTGGGTAAGTCTCCTCTGTGAGAATTTTTCCTTGATCATCTATGACAGTAAGACAAATACCTTTTCCATCCAGCAAGTTACTCTTTGTGAGTACATGAACTTCTAAAGCTGTTGCTGGCTTTTGTTCATCAGTTACAGTATTAGCATAGTGCTTGAGCTCATTTATTTCTTCCTCAGACAAAGGTCTTTCCTTGCATTTAGTGGCAGATTTCAGATCATGATGATGCTGCTGATTGACAAAGAAACTTTGGGTTTCATGCCTCCCCAGAAAATTACCAACTACTTTTCCAGTAACAGAATTTAGTCGTTGAGTAAATGTTTTTGTAAACAAGGAGGTGGCAGACCCAGAAAATCTCTCCACCATTGTTTGGGAAAGAACTTCTGAAATTAAGTCAATAAGATCATCTTTAAGCCGTTCCACATCTGCCAGTTTGTCCCTTCCATCATGGTCATATGTCTCAAATAAAGCTTCCTTTTGCATAGACTTCAAAAATGCAGGAACAAAATTACAGTCAATGGTCTGTTTAGTAGGAATGGAGGAGTACATTTCATAAATGGTAGTGGACATGCTTGCAGCACTCAGAAGACTCTTGATGCAGGTATAAGGTCGGTGTGCAACATACTCTGCTGATTTGTCCCATACCTGTGAGAGTATGTTAATCACATGATGTATCTGTTTACAGTTTACAATGAGATCATTCATGACAAGGTTTGTATTGTAAACCGTGTGGTCCATCATTTCCTTCTCTAGGGATTTGCTAATCCTGTAAGAACCAGATTCTTTCTGCAAGGCAGCCTTTGGAATTCTTGAGCTGATGAAATCTGAGAGTGCTCGAATAAACTCTTTATTTTGGTGTAATGTTGAACATACAGATTTTTTAAAAGTATTTTGAAATCCTTGTTGGAAAGTCTTTTGGACTGTAGCATCAATGCATGTGTTCAAAGCAATGTTGACTCCTTGAATTGCCAATTCCTGAACAGCATATTTACAGGAATGTTTCAAAATTGGTTTGACTGCAGTCCAAGAGAGATTTTTCATAGCTATTGATGACACCATTGATTTGGTGGATTTACATGCTGAAACAAACATGTTTTTACCTGATTTCAGGGCATTACATGCAACACTTTTCAGGGATTTGGTGCCATTGAGAATATTACCTGCAGCATTTTTCACAGCAGAGAATGATCTTTTGAGAACACTGAATCCCCCACAGGCCAAAGAGATTCCTATACTTATTGCTTTAGATATTGCCCATGATGCCCAATCAAATGTGCCATTTATCATACCCATGACTCCACTGATCATATCAGACACACCTTCTGAGATCAAGCCAAGACCAAATGAGGACATGGAACCAGCTGACAGAGTGCACACCAGAACTCCTGCTACAACCTGAAGCACACCAAGAAAACAACAAATCAGGGCATCAAATGAGAATTTGGGCTTTTGTTTCACCTCAAACACAACTGCAAGGCCATAATTACGAAAGAGGCCGAGTTCACTAGAAGACACAAAATCCTCCTCATTTGATAAACTATAAAGAGTCAAGTCCACAGTTTTGAAGTCTCCACTGCCTGATCCAAGCATGTCAAGTATTTTTTTGATATTTTGTTTCCATGAATTAAATATGTTCATCCTTGCCTGCATTTGTATTTGTAAGTTACAGCTGCCACTGTGGTGTGGTTCAAAATCTCGAGTAACAGACAAAGAACAGAAGCTCAATGTTCTGGTTGTTTCAGATATGTAAACATCTAAGGTTTTCTCTGCCTCATTGAGTAAGGAACGTGCCTCACTTTTGTAGCCCTCTTTGGCCAAGTTAATGGTAATGTAGGCCTGATTATACAGTGCAACAGCTCTGTAGTAGTTGTCTGAGTCAGAGGCTTTTTTCCAGTAAGTTTTTGCTCCATAGTCACATTTATTTTTGTTTTGATGGTGCAAGGCAGTTCTTCCTAAAGCCTGCTGTATGTGGTCATAAAAGTTTTCACTGTGACCTTGTAAAAGTTTGTTACTTGTGTCATGCAAGTTCTGGATTAGGTCTTCTTTCAGGTGTGTGAGGTCACTGTGTATGTTAATCTGGTCTGTATGAAGTATCAGCCATATACCCCATGATTCCTTCAAAGCATTCAGTGCTGGGTGATAGTCCATCTTACGGTGAAAAGATTTAAAATAACCATGGGCATGTTTTATTTTCACTTCAAAGAGGTCTATCTTCTCTATTGTACTATAATGCTTGTCAAAGTAACTAAGGAACTGACAAAATGTAGAGAACAGCTCTTCCTTCATTTCAATTTCAGCTAGTTTCTCCTTCTCCATGTCTTTTATTCGATTAACTTCATATTCTTCTCTCAGTTCCCTCATGACTTCAATAGAATGGCCTCGGTAGGCCATGGCCAGACGATCATGGTTCAGTATTACCTGGACCATCCCTGGGGTGCCTTTTCGACCTGTTCGTCCAAACACTTGTTTCTCGACTCTTCGGTTATTGGTGAAGTATGTGAGTAGCACAAAGAGACCACCGCAGCGATTAACCTCCTCTGTGACCTTAATGTCTGTCCCACGTCCTCCAAGGTTAGTGGTAATAATGATCCGTCCCTTGCCGAACTCCTGGTTCTCAATGTTGTGGCACTCGCTCATCGTGTACATGGTAACTGAATGTTTAGTTTCTGCTGCAATTTTGTCATTAAGCGCATTTGCAGTGTTGACGTCCTCACACACCACTAACACCACCTGTCCTCGTTTAGAGACTTTTGAGACTGTGGCACAAATAGTTTGGATCCACTGGTCAGTACCTCCCCCCACTTGTACTGCAGGCAGCTCAGTAACCTTCTGACGTTGATGAGGTGGTATGACATAGCTATCCGTTTTGTAATGTCTTGCCAGGAAACCCTTGTCTGCATCTCCACCTAGTGTTCCAGAAACACCAAATATCCCTTTCCCCATGAGATATCTTTTAAAGAAATTTGAATTTGACATGTAGTTTGTCACATTTGATAATGGAGATAAAGTTAGTTGATGCTTCATCTCCAGAAATTGTTGTAGTCCATCACCCCATCGCTTTCTTTTCTCCAGCATTCCACTAGCCTGAAAGTCCACTGGGATTATTGCATGGTACAAGTGTTGATCATCTTCATCAACATCTAATCCCTGAGCTTTTAGAGATCTCTCAATCATGTACTCTCTGCCTTTGGTCATCTGAATGGCCTTCAGTGCATTCTCAACAAACAGTGGCAGCTGGTTTTCCAGGTATTTCTCTAAGAAAGAAGGGATTACAAGCGATTCTTTATCTTCTTCTGAACTACATTGTTGAGAGTATTTAATTTTGGATTTTAACTGGCTAACAGTGGCTTCAATTAGCAAGTTTTCAGACAGCATCTCACAAGCTTTTCCATTCTCAAATAGCAGCATGTTGATGTTTTGGTCAGTTTTTAACTTTTGCTCTCCAAACTGAGTCACTTTTCTTGTTTCCGGCTGATAAATATAACAGGTAAATGCCACCTTGTCCTCCATCCCCATCTCAAGAACATTGAGCAAATCATACTGTTGCTCTATTCCTGTTTTGGCCATGATGGTCTTCCATGCCTCATTTTCAATAGCTCCATGTTCCTTTTCTCCTTCTGCATTAATAGATTCCTTCAAATTTTCAAAATCTTCCTCTGAGTAAAAGCCTAATTCAATGCCTGGCAACAGAATTTCCAGTGGTGAAAATTTATCATTTTTATCTGAACCAATAATTGCTATCAGGGCAGCTGTGTGAAAATTCTGGACTCTTGTTGCCCACATTGTCTCTCCATTTTCTTCTACCGCAATTGGTCGACATGCAGATATTATGGCCCAGATGCTTGCTAGGACTTGTTCCAAATGTTGGAGTCCACTGGACTCATGGGATAGAAATGTTATTTGAACTCCATTATCCAAGGTCATGTAGTCAACCTCATCCACAAGGACCATCTCAAACCTCCTGTCTCCTCGAGTTGTTTTCTTCTCAAACTCTTGTTTCAGTGTATCTGCTGCAAATGTTCCAACAGTACTATACACTACATCTTGTTTGTATGCTTCCTGAGTTAGTTCTTCTTGTTCTTCAGATGAGACATCATTCAGCACTGGAGGAACAGCAGATGACGTTATGTCGAACATCTTGTAAAGTTTGCTCCATTCCTCTAAGTCACGACGGGCGAGTACCGGAGAGCTGGTCACAATGTCCACCTTCACACCACGCATGGCATGGATCACAGCAAGCATGGCTAATATACAAGATTTCCCTTCACCTGTCCCAATTTCAAGAAGACAACCTGTGTTGGATTTTGATTTTGGAAGCAGGAAAACCACCAGGGCTGCAATTTGAGTTAATCTGGGAAGATATCCATCAATGACTTTTTCCTCTTTACCCTTTTGAATAGTGACAGCAGAGCACATTTTTACTGCGAGTGACATTTGCACTAGAACACTTTTGAGAACTTGTCTGTCTGGGTTGGTAAAATCCAGTTCTTTAACCATTTTCTTTACACTCTGAATGTCATTTTTATGGAGAGGAGTTCTTTTGTATTTTGGAAGCTCTGTTTCCAGATATACCAGAACATCCTCTAGTATTGTCAGGACATTCTCAGGGTAGTTTGAGTTGCGCATTTCACTAATAATAGTATCAGCATTTTTGTGTCTCTCTGTGACAACATACCCTTTCAGCCATCTGAGGGGATCAGATTTATCTAAAGCATTGAGGACATTCCCGTACTCCAACTTGTAGGTCTGTGCAATGTGAAGTATTGCCTGCACTTGGTCTTTGTCTATCCTGACAACATAACGCATGAAAGCTGTTATTTCTGCCAGTTTCCATGAGTTGTTGAACGCAATCTGACACAGAATTTCTTTACTCTGTGTAGAAAGTTGCATATCAGTTTGAAGAACGTTCTGTAAAAGATTAAACGCGAGTGATGGATGATCGTCTTGCAACAGTTCGAGCACATCCAAGAGGAAATCCCGATCATGTTTATGTGTGTGGTCGTTTTCATCCTCCTCAAAAACTAACTGCAGTACTGTCTCAAGCACTGTCAGTCTATCACGTAGAGGCAAAGTCTCATAACCAACTGCAGTGTCGAAAGAAAACACGCAGCTACTGGACAGGTCGTGTTTCTTACAGTACTCCACCATTAACTCATTTTGCAGGGTTTTCATCCTGTCTTCTAATGTCTCCTCTGAGTCTTCCTCATCAGTCATTTGATATTCACACAGGAGCTCTGAGTATTTCTTCTCTATTTCTGGAACCTGTATTAAAAAATAATAACATTATGTAACAGTCTTCAGCTGATGCATAATATTAACAATTTTAGACAATAATATTTAACTAAGAACAAGACCTGTGAATTGTTTTTTTATTTCTATTAATGATCATTTAAATCTGTTACCTCATCTATTTCAATTTCAGCCTCCAGAGGCTGTTGCATTATATGAGTTTGGTGATGGAGCTCATGGCCTCTCAGCCTCTGTTTCTGCTTCAGTGTCTTTGTGGCTTGTGAAAGCTTCTTAATTGCAAGCTCACTTTCCTTTGTAATCTGTTCCTCAATTTGTTGTTCACGTTCAAGTTGAGCCTGACGCCTCTGCTCCTCTTCTTTTTGTCTATTGAAATATTCTCTTATAAACTGTTCCACAATTTGCGCCTCTTTTTGTCTACGCCGCTCCTCTTCTCGTCTACGCCGCTCCTCTTCTCGTCTGCGCTGCTCCATTTCTCGTCTACACCGCTCCCTTTCTCCTCTACGCCGCTCCTCTTCTTGTCTACGCCGCACCTCTTCTTGTCTACGCCGCGCCTCTTCCCGTCTACGCTCCTCCTCTTCCTGTCTACGCCGCTCCTCTTCCTGTCTACGCCGCTCCTCTTCCTGTCTACGCCGCTCCTCTTCCTGTCTACGCCGCTCCTCTTCCTGTCTACGCCGCTCCTCTTCCTGTCTACGCCGCGCCTCTTCCTGTCTACGCCGCGCCTCTTCCTGTCTACGCTGCGCCTCTTTTTGTCTACGCCGCTCCTCTTCCCGTCTACGTTGCTCTTCTGCCTCTCTCTCATCATCTTCAATTTTCCCTGAAAGTGGTACAACACATGCTTACTCATCAATAATGCTTTTCTGTCAGGACCAAAGGAATTTATTAGATGATATGCATACAGTTAGTGTTGGCAGTATGGTTCTGTTCTGGGCAAGAATCCACGCGTCCGTCCATGCGCATGCATGGACAGAACGGGGAGAGCAGCGACTAGAAAATAGAATAGACCCCCCGTATAACAGAACCACTAAGCATGCATAGTATTGATAAGCTCACTTTTTGTTTCGTTTTCACTAATTGTTTTTGGAAAGTAATAAATGAATGGATAGATAGATAATTAAATAATTAGAGAGAGAGGGAGAGAGAGAGAGAAAAATATGTGGAGATTTATGACGTAAACTGGTACAGCGAACACGGGTTCCGGCATGGTGGAGTTGGGGTTGGAGGAGGGAGTTTAGATCGCAGCAGCAGCGAAGCGTTAGAACGGCTCTGTGAATGGGAATTTAAAGAGTGTCCTGGGGAAACTCTGGTTTCTCATGAAGCTTGGTGTCGACATCCTGAGGGAAGAAAACGATGTTGCAGTGTGAAGCTAGTACATCCAGCTAATCAACAATCAGGGGAAGGTCACCCCGGGCTGAGCGAATGGCACATGTTGCAACGAGCATGTTGCTGTAGTCTGTAGAGCCGAGTGCGAGTCGTAGAAGGGGAAGCATGATACGCCCCTGTGGCAGAGCATGTAGTATATACACTATGCTATAGTGGGAACAGGTAGGGGAAGCATGCACCCTGTAGAGGACTCTGGTTGCTTGTGGGCAAGCCAAGCTAGCGATGACAAGTAGGGGAAGCAGCGCCCTGTAGAAGACTCTAGTACATCCGGGGCTAGTCAGGGAAAGCGTCACCCTGGGCTGAGCAAATGCGTATTTATTTTATTTTTTTATTGTACAAAAAGCATGTTGTATATCTACTCATCTAAGTGCAGCAGGGGAAGCTTCCCCTGAGCTGAGCGAATGACGGCATATTTGCAACAAGCATGTTGTATATCCACTCAGCTATAGTGCAGCAGGGGAAGCTTCCCCTGAGCTGAGCGGATGGCGGCATATTTGCAACAAGCATATTGTATATCCACTCAGCTATAGTGCAGTAGGGGAAGCTTCCCCTGAGCTGAGCGGATGGCGGCATATTTGCAACAAGCATATTGTATATCCACTCAGCTATAGTGCAGTAGGGGAAGCTTCCCCTGAGCTGAGCGGATGGCGCATATGCATTTTTTTTATTGTACAACAAGCATGTTGTATATCCACTCAGCTGTGGTGGAGGCGGTGGGGGAAGCATCACCATGAGATGAGCAGATGGCGGCATATTTGCAGCGAGCATGTTGCTGTAGTAAGTTGAAAAGCTATCTCTCAGTCGGCTAGTGCGGGATCGGATGCTGCGGAGACGTCTTCCTGAGGGAGCAGAGAGAGCAGTCTGTGGGACGCTTGGCTATTCAAACTGACCTTTCGGCTCCGGTAGTAAACACTACCGCTTATATTTCCATATTGCGGACACGAAGGGAGACAGCTTGCGGTTTAAACTCTGAATAGTCGCCGAGTTTAAATCATGGCATCAGCGAAGCGCCGTTTAAAACGCAGCAGCAGTGAAGCCAGTTTAGATCATGAGTTTAGATCGCAGCAGCAGCAAAGCACTAAAACAGCTCTGTGAATGGGAATTTAAATGGTCGGGTAATATGGATGTCGTAACCGGATTGGTGCGCGTCGTGGACAGCTGAATAACAGCTGATTCACGCTTGACGACGTGGCCTGCCAGAACTAACGCGATGCTTGATTGATGCAAGTGTGTGCATCGGTATAATGTTTTTTATTTACAATCTCGTTTCGTAATATATAATATTATATAATCTTTATTTACAGGCCAGTTGTTGAAAGCTGCTGAGATGAAGGAAGACACTAACATTCTTGTGCATATTCAAGACAAAGATGGAGTCTGGAGGTGTGATACCACAAGTCCTGTTACAGACAGTACACCAGGTTCTTGACAAAGTCTACTGCAACAGTTACTGGGACATCAGAAGAACAGTGAGTAATTATATTGCATTATCAAATGATAATTAAAAATTGTAGTACATTTCAAAGGTAAAACATTGACCATCTGCATAGTCTGTATATTTGTCTGTAAAGACAGTTTTGACTGCACAACTGTTGACACAGTAATTCAATATGATCAAAGGTGTAGTTGTTTGTGAAAGATAAATGAACAAGTAATGTTTTATTACCAATTATAATATTTTATATTTAAAATAGAAGACATTGTGAAATAGTTATGGCACAAAGTAATATATCTTTTCTGGGTTTTTTTGTGTGTTTTCTTTTCAGAAATGGACCAACCTTCGATGCCAGCTACAAGATCTTCTGTGAGAGGATCATCTGCCATAGAATAATTGTAAACCAAGAGGTGCTGACATTGATGCAGCTAAGAAGGATCTTTTTAAATCTTGTGAAAAAGCATGAAGATCTTGATGCTTCAAACTACAGGTAATTTAAATACCGCAAGTTTCTTTTAAATACTCAGCTTTGGAAAGAATGTTTATGCAACATTTTACATTTTTTCTAACAAAAGTTGGATTTATAATAATGATAATCATAATCATATTTTGGGGGGCACGGTGGCTTAGTGGTTAGCACGTTTGCCTCACACCTCCAGGGTTGGGAGTTCGATTCCCGCCTCCGCCTTGTGTGTGTGGAGTTTGCATGTTCTCCCCGTGCCTCGGGGGTTTCCTCCGGGTACTCCGGTTTCCTCCCCCGGTCCAAAGACATGCATGGTAGGTTGATTGGCATCTCCAATTGTCCATAGTGTGTGGTTGCATGAGTGAATGAGAGTGTGTGTGTGTGTGTGTGTGTGTGTGTGTGTGTGTGTGTGTGTGCGCCCTGCAATGGGTTGGCACTCCGTCCAGAGTGTATCCTGCCTTGATGCCCAATGACGCCTGAGATAGGCACAGTCTTCCCGTGACCCGAGAAGTTCGGATAAGCGTTAGAAAATGAATGAATGAATGAATGAACGAATAATCATATTTTATAACGTGTAGAAGCTGGACACGTTAATCACGTTGTATTTTATCTCAGTTGATTTCAGTGGGAATATATTCAGGCAGGATAAATTCAAGAGCTTCAGATAAGCTGTTTGACAGGCTCCCTCACCCATCAGGTACAGAAACAACAGAGTCAACGAACCAAAATGATGGTGAAAACACGTCAAGTAAAACAGCCGGTCCTAAAAGACAAATATCGGTGGCCTCCATCAATACTGCAGAAGACACAAAGACACTTTATAGTGCAGCATTTATATTAAACATGCTTCTATGTGACTATCCTGGTATGACATGTCCATCACGGGACACAGTTGTCAGTCTAGACAGTAGCCTTGCCCAACTTCAACTAGTAGAGGGCAGAGACAAAATACCAAAGGGGTACAATACTTGTGTGGGACAATATTGACTTTGGGGAGGAACTACATTTACAGCATTTGGCAGACGCCCTTATCCAGAGCGACGTACATAACATTATAATAACATAATGTACTCTAACATTAAATGCATTAACGCTGGCTCACTAGGTTACATACTTAAGATACCATGAGTTAAAAACATTTGTTCAGTTACAATGAAAAAGTGTCAAAGGTTTTTTTTTTGTTTGTTTGTTTTTTTAAATGCAAAAGATAAGGAAAGAAGTGCTAGTTGAAGTGTTTCCTGAATAAGTAGGTCTTCAAATGTGCTTGAAAATAACCAGTGACTCAGCTGTCCGGACCTCTAGGGGAAGTTCATTCCACCACCTTGGTGCCAGAACAGAGAAGAGTCTTGTAGTATACTTGCCTCTTACCCTGAGAGATGGTGGAACCAGTCAAGCAGTGCTGGTAGATCGGAGGGTGCGGGGTGCAGTGCGAGGAGTGATGAGGGCTTTAAGGTAAGAGGGAGCTGGTCCATTTTTGGCTTTGTAGGCCAGCATCAGTGTTTTGAATCTGATGCGTGCAGCTACCGGAAGCCAGTGGAGGGATCGCAGCAGCGGGGTGGTATGCGAGAACTTCGGCAGGTTGAAGACAAGCCGTGCAGCTGCATTTTGGATCATTTGCAGAGGACGGATTGTTTCCATAGGTAGACCTGCCAACAATGCATTGCAGTAATCCAGTCTAGAAATGACAAGAGACTGAACAAGTACCTGAGCAGCCTGTGTGGACAAAAATGGCCGAATCCTTCTAATGTTGTAGAGAAGAAACCGACATGAGCGAGCAACACGAGAGAAAAAGGATAATTGATTGTCCATGGTTACCCCAAGGTTGCGAGCTGTGGCTGAAGGGGAGATCAGATCGTTGTGCAAGGAACTACTCACCACACAAATGGGATTATGCTGCAAAGTTATGTAGTTCAACCTGTGTTAACAACAAACAGACAAGCACTACAGAAGGGAGTTTCCTCATTCAATTCACACCCTTTCATCCCTATCGAACAGTACCATCAGTCTAAAAAGCAAGGACCACAGAACTTGTTTCATCATGAAAGTGTTTAATTACAGGTAGACACATACAAGTTGAACAGAATGTGTGCTGCACAAACTGAACTGGCATATGTTTTTTTAAAGTCCATAGATACTGAAAAATGTACAATCCCAAGCTGGACAGGTTTCCATACAGTGCTTCAAGGTGATGGCACTCTGCAAAAGTCAGACACTTTTTTCATTGTAACTTTGAACAAATGTTTTAAACTCATGGTATCTTAAGTATGTAAACTAGTGAGCCAGCATTAATGATTCAATGTTAGAGATTTAAGCACTTACTGTATGTACATCGCTCTGGATAAGGGCGTCTGCCAAATGCTGTAAATGTAAGTTATTGAGGCTTCACCAACAGAGATGTCAACAGTAAACACAATTCTGAGGGAAAGTGTCTAAATTGCTGATCATCTAGAATTGGACCATATAGTGTTAGTTTTTGACCAAGCTATATATGCCAAAGCTCAGCAAATTTGTTGGAAAGACAATGACTTTACTCAGTGTATAATGATTAGACTAGGTGAATTTCACACATGCATGTCCTACCTAAGCATTCTAGGAAAAAGGTTTGGAGATGCATGTCTGCAAGACATACTCTGAGTCTGAAGTTGTTGCCCCAGGATCCATCAGTAGAGTGTGGTGGAAATTTCTAATCGAAAGAGGTTCATAAGGCCTTGTCCTACTACGCTTTTACCCAGTGTGCGTCATGACCAGAGACTGACATTGTCATAGGTTGTTTTCTTAAGATTATTACAAGGGCAGTAGGGACTGGAGACGAGTTGTCGGGAATTAGGCATAAACAATGTTTTAGTAAATCTTCTAGCAGACCTTCTAGCAGACCTTGGCCTGGACAGATTAGCTTGGTCAGAAGATGATCATGTGACGATTTTGAGCCAATGATTGATGATGTTTTGCTTTTACATATCTTCTTTTCTTGAGTTCTGTATATAAAATCTTGATGTAATCAATGATCCTGGTTCTCATTTTAAGTAAGTTCAGACAACTTGGGCCAAAGTGTGCTACTTCTTTATGTTAGTGTTTACAGAGTGCCTACTGAAAATTTTGATGTATAATACATGCTAAAATTACAATGTGTATTTTTAATTTTGCTTGGTGCCAATCCATAAAGTTGAAGTTTTCTAATAATTTGCCATATTTTATGGTCTACATTCACACGAGTATTTAATGCACCAATACCTCTCTCAAATGTTTAGATACATGTGTTGCTAAAATGAAAATAAATTTATAAAGTTATAAGCAAAATCAGCAGCATAAGATTTTATTGTTTTTAAATTCACAATTATACACATTTATTTATCGTGACAAAAAAACTGCAGGATTGTTTTGCGGAGAACTTTTAACATAAAGTCCAAAAGGATGTTGTCTATGCAAAAATGCATTTAAAAAGTAGTGCCCCTTTCTAGCCACTTTTTCCTAGTTCACCTAATGGCCTATGCGGTGAGGGGCGAGACCTTGGCCATGTGGGCAATGTCTGAAGAATAAGGTTGCTCATATGGACAATGGAAAAGTCCTTTGCAAGGTCCTTGGGGTTTCAATTCCAGATCAGGTGAGAAGTTGATTGTGAAGTTCTCTCAATCAACAGGTTACAGTTAAATCAAGCTGGGAAATTTACGATGACAGATTCTGCTAGAGATTCATCAGGAACGGTCTTATTGGACAAAGCCCTCTGAGGCTGACTCGGGACCAGCTGGAGAGAATATATATCTCACAGCTGAAATGTTTAGTGAAGCCTCTGGAGAAGCTGAAATCTGACCACCAGGAAAAACAAAATTAACCTGAATGCATTGCTTGTTTCCATTTCATGACAAATGGAAAACAATTCCATTTTAATAAAGGAACTAAAAATTATCCTGAACACAACAGAGATTTTGATGAGAATTTTTATGAGAATTGTATGGACTGTATAATATGACAAAAACATGAGATAGTTGGGATCTAATCATGAGATAGCTGAATATCATTTGTTGCTGCATTCAGCAAACATGGTATATAAAATATTACTAAAAATACTTCATACACAATTGACATACCATAGTTTGGGCATGTTGATTTCTTCTTCTCATAATGTCTATTGCAGTCCAGATGTATTTGCTCGTGGTCTCCACTCTCTCGAATTGTGAAATATGGATCATCTTTTGGATCAAACATGTACCACAAATGTGGATTTTTGTAGCAGTCTCTCTCTGAGCACTCGCCATACTTCACATTGATGTAGATTGTTCTGATAATGGTGATGGGTACAAAGATTTCTTTAACTTTTTTTTCATAGCCTCCAACTGTGAACTAAACAGACAGGAACAGATAGGAGATGTTAAATATTCACATGCATGAAAAATGATAGAAACAAAAATCTTGAATGTTTTCACACAAAGTTTGCAATTTTATAATAACTTAAGGAAACATATTGACTGTGTGCATTACTGTAATATATATGTCAGACTTAGGCCATGGCTCCTTAGATTCGATGCAGACGGTCCATTTGTACTGAGTTTTATTGTGAATAGTTATGTCTCCTCCCAGGAACCCCATTCTGTAATGAAAGTGTTGACAGCAATAAATAAATAAAACTATGCTTGTGTTGCTGTTCTCATAAAATACTGACTGTCGGGTGGTGTGGTGAAGCAGCGTTTCTGTTAATGCCAAAGTTTACTATTTTTCCCAAAATTGCAATTTCATATTCATCACAGAACACTACATCACAGTTTAACTGTTTATTACATGTAATGTTGTGGAATGTCCCCAAAATGTTTATAGCAGTCATTCCCTCACTAGACTCTTTTTTTTACATATGATAACTACTACCTTCAAAAGTTAACATTTTTACAGTTTTTCCATTCTATAAGACTTTATGTTATGCTGGGTCATTAATACTAGGTATGTAATCTCACATCATGACACAATGCATCGTAGTGCAAACGCTTCCCAACATGCATCAGAGGAATGTGCAATTCACATTGCACCCAATGTGCAACCAATGGCGACATTGCAGAAATCAGCATTCTAACAATTGTGATAATCTTATATATTTGTCAGTATCTTGTCTGGACCGTTTACCTGTTGGAACAATAGGTTTTCGTGTCTCTGTTTCGGCTTCTTTTCTTTTCCAAGGTGTTGCCTGGTTTTTGTGTTGTGCTGTACGTAATAAATCATGTTTTTTAGCTCCACACATTTGGGCCTGAATTTTATCCATGACACCTGCTTTTCTGACAATATTAATAATCTTTCAACACCAAAGGTCCCAAACATTGAACACCATAATATATAGAGAGAGCACAGTGAACTTGATAGCTTTGGATCACAACGAGCAACCTGGATTAAACTTTACACAAGACCACATTACAACATTCATAATAAGATTTATATTAACTATCCAGTGGCACAAGTCCTGGACTGATGTGAGCTACAGAGTGCTGGATAAAAGCCAAAGAAATCACATTTTAGCAGCTTTCCAGTTGTGTTTCTGTTTAAAACAAAGCCTCAGGTGCTGCTGTGGAGCTCGAAATATTTCAGCTGATCAGTTCCACAGAATTTGTGGCAGAATTATGACTATGAATTTATTAATTAAGATACAGTTTTGTGCATTTCTTATAATATTAAAGAACTTTTTCTAGCAATTTGTTTGTTTTGTTTTGTTTAAACAAAAACCTCTCACTGTTTGTCAACCTGCTACATTCTAAAAACAAATGAGAAACTGATTCTTAGAAAGGACAAAAGGGACAATTGTCTTTAATTGTTGGATCCAAGTGTGTCCTGTATCTGTTTGTGGGTATTATCCTGTGTATTATCTGCCATTCGAGGTCACCAGATCACTTGTCAATGGGGAATTTGTACAGAATTCTCCACCTGGTTTTAAATTAGGATCCTGGTCTTGCCAACTCCTGCCACTTAGTCTCTGGCACATCTTTCAGAGCTTGGAGGTGCATCACCTTCACATAGGTGTAATCCTCTGGTTGGTCTTTCCTTCACTACTTTTTTGGCCTGTCTTAAAGTTGGGGTCTCTGTTGTTTGAAAGAAAATGTTGACATTTGAAATTACCCAAATGGGCACCACCCCTGTATTGATAGCCCCACCCACACATACATAACCCAGGCAACTAATGGAAAGAAATGTGTCTTTATCATAGCTGAAGGGAAGAACAATATGATTGCAGATAAACAAACAAGCAAAAATGAAACAAGCATAATCATACAAAAGGACAGCATATATTAGTTCTGTGAAACAAAGCAAACTCAACACTTAAGTAAAGTTGGCCGCATATTCAAAGATTCGAGTTTCCCGAGTCAATAACTCCTGAGCTAAATGCTGTTATGCTGGATCTTGTTTACACAAACATTCCCGGCGCGTACCGTGCGGAGCACCGCCCCCACCTCGGCTACTCAGACCACATCTCTGTTATGCTAATTCCAGCATACAGACCACTCGTCAGACGCTCAAAACCGGTTCTGAAGTAGGTGAAAACCTGGCCAGCAGGAGCCACCTCTGCTCTTCAGGACTGCTTTGAGTGCACTGACTGGAACATCTTCAGGGAGGCTGCAACCAATGGCGACTCCGTCAACTTGGAGGAGTACACGTCAACAGTGACCAGTTACATAGTGCATTGATGACGTGACTGTCTCCAAGACCATCAACACACGCTCCAACCAGAAGCCGTGGATGACTGCTAACATGCGTGCGCTGCTGAGGATTAGATACCTAGCATTCAGAAAAGGGGACAGTGCGGCCCTAAGAACAGCAAGGGCCAAACTGTCCAGAGCCATCAAAGAGGCAAAGCGCGCACACGCCCAGACAATCCACAGCCACTTCCAAGACAGCGGGGACACCCGGCGCATGTGGCCCTGCCATGAACTACAAGACAGCTTCACCAGCCTGTGATAGCGACGCCTCCCTCCCAGATGCGCTGAATGACTTCTACACTAGGTTTGAGATGCAGAACAACGTAGCGGCAAGGAAGAGCATCCCTCCCCCCGACGACCAGATTCTCTGTCTATCCACGGCCGATGTGAGGAGAACTCTATGCAGAGTTAACCCACAGAAGGCTGCTGGACCAGATAACATTCCTGGCAGGGTGCTCAGGGAATGTGCAGAACAGCTAGCGGATGTCTTAACTGACATCTTCAACACTTCCCTGAGCAGCGCCTTTGTCCCTACGTGCCTCAAAACTACCACCATTGTTCCTGTCCCAAAGAAGTCTACAGTGTCCTGCCTCAATGACTATCGTCCCGTTGCACTCACACCCATAGTTATGAAGTGCTTCAAGACGCTCGTCATGCGGCACATCAAGACCCAGCTACCACCCTCACTGGACACCCTACAGTTTGCGTACCCTCCAAACCGCTCCACAGACGATGCCATTGCCACAGCCCTCCACTTAGCCCTCACCCACCTGGACAATAAAGACACTTATGTACGAATGCTGTTCATAGACTTTAGTTCAGCATTCAATACAATCATCCATCAGCTGATGATCCCAATAACCTGATTGGGAAGCTGAGCCTGCTGGGACTAAACACCTCCCTCTGCAACTGGATCCTGGACTTCCTGACTTGGAGACCTCAGTCAGTCCGGATCGGGAACAGCATCTCCAGCACCACCACACTGAACACTGGAGCCCCTCAGGGCTGTGTGCTCAGTCCACTGCTGTTCACCTTGCTGACTCACAACTGTGCAGCAATGCACAGATCGAATCATATTATCAAGCTTGGCGATGACACGACCGAGAACGACGAGTCAGCATACAGGGAGGAGGTGCAACAACTAACTGCCTGGTGTAGAGCCAACAACCTTTCTTTGAATGTGGATAAAACTAAAGAGACGGTTGTGGACTTCAGGAGAGGACAGAGTGACCACTCTGCTGAACATCGACGGATCATCTGTAGACATCGTCAAGAGCACAAATTTCTTGGTGTTCATTTAGCGGAGAACTTCATGTGGGAATTTTTTAATAAAATAATGCAAAAATACACCACGGACTAGGGGAAAGGTAAGATGGGGAGAAGAAGCATACATCAAGAGTCAAATGTTATACTGTGCACAGGCCATTAGAAGCTAACAGGTCCTAGGCGTAGGCCATCAAAAGTAGAAAATGATTAACCACCCCTATAGGCTAAGAATACACAGAAACCAACACACACACACACACACAGAGGCAGAAAGGACACGTGCGCACACAATATTAAGGCCCAAAACCGAGCAGAAGGGTTTTAATAGGGAGATGCAAAATCATAAAGACTTCTTAAGACTTCTCATCACTTCTTAATACAAAATGGTTTGACAGCATAGCGAGGAGGATATTGAGTCTTTTTGTTAACACGCCATGGAGCTTGAGTAGCCTGAGTGCGTGTGGATGAGACTGAAGGAGTCCGAGTAGACTTGGTAACAACTGTAGCAGTCTGTGTTGAGACATCGACCCCCTTAACAGCAGATGTGTCGCTGGGTCGACCACGACTCTCCATATCCTGGATATAATGAGTAATGACCTCAGTGAGAAGATCAACAGTAGGTGACAGTGTGGAAAGGTCAGTTTCATCCAAAAAGGTGTGCTACCTATGCGGAGATTGAAGCTAGAACACACCACAAATAGAGCCTCAGCAAGCATATACAATACTCTGGCCACTGGGTTAATAAGTAAACCAATGACTACTGCACACCATATCCAAAGAGACTGAACAGTAGAAGAACAGGTTTGAGTCATATAGAGGAGAAAAATGCTGGAGTACAAGAAAAATCCATACATACCCATGAACAAGTGTGTTATGTTGAGTTGTGTTGAAGACCCCAGAAAAGGGAATAAGTCTAAAAGCACATAAAACCAACTTATAAGCTCCATGGCTTGATGACGTAGGCCCAAGGACTATGGGGACGGGCCCCTCGGTTGGAAAATAATGGGAATTTAGATGGCCTAAAGCATGGGCAAAATATTGACCCAATGTACGGGCAAAACATTCCAATTTGGAAATAATGGTAATTTCCTAAGCGGGCGAAACTGTGTACGTGAGCGGTATTATGATTGGATAACGGAGGGGGTATGGCAAAAAGGGGGGCATGTCAGAACTGTATATAAGCTTACTGTAATCAGCAGTGCTTCGGTGCAAGTCTCATCTACTGGACAAACTTGTATCCCTGGTACCAGCTGGTTGATTGCTGTCTATACGACTGTCAATAAACCTACCTCAACTGAATCCAGTCTTCGTGAGTTTGACTGATCATTTCTTCTTTGAATTTTTATTTAGAACTGTTGTTTAAACTTATAGTCAGATTGCAGGAGCTAGCCTGGGCCAATGTAGGTTGGAGACGGTTTTCTCCTACATTCATCTGGTCACTCAACACCAGCGGCATCACCAAAAAAGCCCAGCAGCTTCTCTACTTCCTACAAAGGCTGAGAAAGGCACATCTCCCTCCCCCCATCCTCACCATGTTCTACAGAGGGACCATTGAGAGCATCCTGAGCAGCTGCACCACTGTCTGGTTTGGGAACTGTACGATCTCGGATCACAAAACCCTGCAGCGGATAGAAAGGACAGCGGAGAAGTATGGGGTCAGACTTGTTTCGTTATTCTGAATAAATATACTATGATCCACAAATAAATATAAAGAGTTTCACAAATATTTTTTAAATCAACAAATGCACAATAAGCAAACCGTAAATATATGTTACAAATTTCACAAAAAGAAATGAAATTCACAAATAAATAAAATGGGATTTGCAAATAAAAAATTTTTATAAATATATATTTAATTGTATTTATTTGTGAATGGCTTCCTGCTCATTTGTGAATCGTGTTCTGTGCATTTGTGAATCACTGCACGCATTTGTGGATTGCGTTCTGTGCATTTGTGGATTTGAAACATTTCTAACGTCAAGACGTGCACAAGAATCCACAAATAGGTGGACTCCGCCCACCGTCTACTCCAGCCAATCGGACAACGGTCTCGTGGCGCTGACCAATCGTGGCACGGTCTACCTCCAACCAATCACGTTCTGATTTACTCGCAATCGCATGACTCGAAATCATGACATTATCTACTGTATGTGAAATACTAAAAATAAAAATCCCAGAAACAGAGATGAACCTTTTCAGACAAATATTGTAAACTCCTGATAGAGATAACATGCATGCTATCCTTACTAATCGGTCAAGTGCAGGTCATTTAGAAACAGAAGTTTCATGTGAAATAGCATTCAGTGTCAACTCACTGTACACGTGTAAACATCAGTAAACACTGTACACCTGTAAACATCAGTAAACACTGTACACCTGTAAACATTGCTCACATTTTTCTGATTGAAAATGTACTGTGTGACTTTATTAAAGTAAAAGCTAAAGGAAGCAGGATGCATTATGCTTACAATAACTCTTAGGTTTCATCATTCAATGTATCATAATTCCTCTATACAGCTTGTATACATTAGAATAAAATGTCATTTCTTCACAACCATAATGCTTTATATAACGTAGAACGATGGCACACAGGGCTAAGTCATGTACGTGCAAGTGAAAGCATCAGTATGAGAAAAATGCAAAGTAAAAAAAAAAAAAATCATGAGACTGTAAATACATGTGAAAGGGCACACAAAATAGAACAAGAGAATCGTACTGGATGAAAAAAAACGAGTGCAAACTAGACACTGCATTGAAGAACAGCCTCAGAGCGAGTAAATCAGAACGTGATTGGTTGGAGGTAGACCGTGCCACGATTGGTCAGCGCCACGAGACCGTTGTCCGATTGGCTGGAGTAGACGGTGGGCGGAGTCCACCTATTTGTGGATTCTTGTGCATGTCTTGACGTTAGAAATGTTTCAAATCCACAAATGCACAGAACGCAATCCATAAATGAGCAGGAAGCCATTCACAAATAAATACAATTAAATATATATTTATAAATTTTTTTTTATTTGCAAAACCAATTTTATTTATTTGTGAATTTCTTTTCTTTTTGTGAAATGTGTAACATATATTTACGGTTTGCTTATTGTGCATTTGTTGATTTAAAAAATATTTGTGAAACTCTTTATATTTATTTGTGGATCATAGTATATTTATTCAGAATAACGAAACAATTCTGACCCCATAGAGAAGATCATTAGGGTCTCTCTTCCCTCTATAATGGACACTTACACCACACGCTGCATCTGCAAAGCCAACAGTATTGTGGATGACCCCCACACACCCCTCACACACACACTCTTCACCCTCCTGCTGTCTGGAAAAAGGTACCGAAGCATTCGGGCCCTCACGACCAGACTGTGAAATAGTTTCTTCCCACAAGCCATCAGACTTCTCAATAACTGAACTGAACTGTACTGAGCACAACATACACACACATCATCTGTATGGACTGCACAGACCCACACAAAACACACACTGACACATCAAACTGTTTACATGCTGCTTACAATCCATCAAACTGTTTACATGCTGTTTTGCACACTTTTCTGCTGTTTTGCACAAACTGACCAATATCTCAGCCATTTTGCACATACTATACAATATTTCAGTCATTTGCTGTGTTTTTTGCACAGTTCTATATATTATCCCAAGGACCTGCTGCTAAGAAAACTGTGTTCATTCTAATGTTACTGCACAAAATATTGTTTGAACATTCAGTATTCACATACAGTATTACACTGGACGGTCGGTGCTGTTTCTGTTACTGTTTATTGTCTTGTAACTTTTTGTCTACACTGTCTTTTGTCCTGCACTGTCTTGTCTGTCTTGTTTGTCTTGTCCTGCACTGTTTGCACCAGGATGCACAGTTGCACTTTATGTGGCTAAGACTACTTACAAGTCCTTAGCTCGGTCTTTGTTTTATGTAGCACCATGATCCTGGAGAAACGTTGTCTCATTTCACTATGTACTGCAACAGTTATATATGGTTGAAATGACAATAAAAGCTTCTTGACTTGACTTGACTTGAAGCATTTCTCAAACAACGGAGACCACACATTTTTTTACTGTGATAACTGGCTATAATTACATTCTTTTTGAGCCCAATACACAGATGCAATGAATTTCTTTCTTCCCTTTTGTTTCATCAAGAAATGTGTTTATTTGTTCCACAGAGTAAAGCTCTTCTTTTATTTTTTGAATATCTGATGTGTCTTACCAGCTTTCATCATCTTTAATAACACCCTCCTGTGTCATTGTATCAGCAGCCATCATTACTTATAACACTACAGCATCTCACTATCCACAACAGTCATAATTTCAACACTAACACTGGGTTGTTCATT